>NW_028237800.1:0-33649 GCF_034619465.1 Leptosomus discolor
TCTGTGGGCGGGGACAAGGGGGTAATGGGGGCACTGGGAGGCACTGGGGGGCACTGGGGGGGGGGACGGGGGGTAATGGGGGCACTGGGAGGCACTGGGGGGCACTGGGGGGGGGGGACGGGGGGTAATGGGGGCACTGGGAGGCACTGGGGGGGGACAGGAGGGCACTGGGGGCGGGGACAAGGGGGTAATGGGGGCACTGGGAGGCACTGGGGGGCACTGGGGAGGGACAGGAGGGCACTGGGGGCGGGGACAAGGGGGTAATGGGGGCACTGGGAGGCACTGGGGGGCACTGGGGGGGGGGGACGGGGGGTAATGGGGGCACTGGGAGGCACTGGGGGGCACTGGGGGGGGACAGGAGGGCACTGGGGGCGGGGACAGGGGGTAATGGGGGCACTGGGGGCAGGAACGGGGGGGTAATGGGGGCACTGGGAGGCACTGGGGGGCACTGGGGAGGACAGGAGGGCACTGGGGGCGGGGACAAGGGGGTAATGGGGGCACTGGGAGGCACTGGGGGCACTGGGGGGGGGGACGGGGGGGTAATGGGGGCACTGGGAGGCACTGGGGGCGGGGACAAGGGGGTAATGGGGGCACTGGGAGGCACTGGGGGGCACTGGGGGGGGGGACAGGGGGGTAATGGGGGCACTGGGGGGGGGACAGGGGGTAATGGGGGCACTGGGGAGGTTGGGGGGGGATGGGGGGGGCACTGGGGGGGGACAAGGTGCCCCCAAAGGGTCCCCAAAGGGTCCCTAAAGTGTCCCCAAGGCGCCCCCAAAGGCCCCCCAAGGTGTCCCCAAGATGTCCCCAAAGCGTCCCTATTGTGTCCCCAACGTGCCCCCAAGGTGCCCCCAAAGTGCCTCTGTGGTGTCCCCAAACTCTCCCCAACTTGTCCCCAAAGTCTCCCCAAAATCTCCCCGTGGTGCCCCCAAACTGTCCCCGTGGTGCCCCCAAAGTGCCCCCAAACTGTCCCCGTGGTGCCCCCAAAGTCTCCCCAACGTGCCCCCAACGTGCTCCCAAATTGTCCCCAAGATGCCCCCAAAGTCCCCTCAAAGTCCCCTCAAAGTCCCCCCAAAGTCCCCCCAAAGTCCCCCCAAAGTCCCCCCAAAGCGCCCCCAAAGCGCCCCCAAAGCGCCCCCAAGGTCCCCCCAAAGTCCCCCCAAGGCGCCCCCAAAGTGCCCCCAAACTCTCCCCAACATGTCCCCGTGGTCTCCCCAAAGTCTCCCCAAATTGTCCCCAAGCTCTCCCCAACGTGTCCCCGTGGTGTCCCCAATGTGTCCCTGTGGTGTCCCCAAACTCTCCTCAAGATGCCCCCAAACTCTCCCCGTGGTGTCCCCAAGATGCCCCCAAACTCTCCCCGTGCTGTCCCCAAGATGCCCCCAAACTCTCCCCAACGTGTACCCGTGGTGTCCCCAAGCTCTCCCCGTGGTGTCCCCGCAGTGTCCCCAAACTCTCCCCGTGGTGTCCCCAAGCTCTCCCCGTGGTGTCCCCAAGCTCTCCCCGTGGTGTCCCCGCGGTGTCCCCAAACTCTCCCCGTGGTGTCCCCAAACTCTCCCCAACGTGTCCCCGTGGTGTCCCCAAGCTCTCCCCAAGCTCTCCCCATGGTGTCCCCATGGTGTCCCCGCGGCGTCCCCAAGATGCCCCCAAACTCTCCCCAAACTCTCCCCGTGGTGTCCCCGTGATATCCCCAAACTCTCCCCATGGTGTCCCCATGGTGTCCCCAACGTGTCCCCGTGGTGTCCCCAAACTCTCCCCATGGTGTCCCCGTGGTGTCCCCAAGCTGTCCCTATGGTGTCCCCAAGATGCCCCAACTCCCCAAACTCTCCCCAAACTCTCCCCAAACTCTCCCCAAACTCTCCCCAAACTCTCCCAAACTCTCCCCAAACTCTCCCCAAACTCTCCCCAAACTCTCCCCAAACTCTCCCCAAACTCTCCCAAACTCTCCCCGCGCTGTCCCCGCGCTGTCCCCGCGGTGTCCCCGTGGTGTCCCCACCTCGTCCTTGAGCTGCGCCAGGAAGAGGGGCAGCAGGTGCTCCACCGTGTTGTCCTTGCCCAGGATGGGGGACAGCCCCATGATGACCGAGGCCAGCGCCGACTTCACGTGCTGGTTGGCGTCCGACACCAGCTCCTGGGGACGCCGGCGGTGACACCGCTGGGGACACCCCGGGGGACAACCGGGGTGGGGCCCTCAGGGGGCCCCGCCATGCTCGGCCACCCCAGGAGGTGGCCCCGGGGTGTCCCACCACCCCAGGAGGTCCCCAGGGTGTCCCCAACCACCCCTAGAAGGTCCCCAAGGTGTCCCCAACCACCCCTAGGAAGGTCCCCAGGGTGTCCCACCACCCCAGAAGGTCCCCAGGGGTGTCCCCAACCACCCCAGGAGGTCCCCAGGGGTGTCCCCATGATGTCCCACCACCCCAGGAGGTCCCCAAGGGGTGTCCCACCACCCCAGGAGGTCCCAGGGTGTCCCCAACCACGCCAGAAGGTCCCCAGGGTGTCCCCAACCACCCCTAGAAGGTCCCCAAGGTATCCCCAACCACCCCAGAAGGTCCCCAGGGGTGTCCCCATGATGTCCCACCACCCCAGAAGGTCCCCAGGGTGTCCCCAACCACCCCTAGAAGGTCCCTAGGGTGTCCCCAACCACCCCAGAAAGGTCCCCATGGTGTCCCCATGATGTCCCACCACCCCAGGAGGTCCCCAAGGGGTGTCTCCAACCACCCCTAGAAGGTCCCCAAGGTGTCCCTATGATGTCCCACCACCCCCAGAAGGTCCCCAGGGGTGTCCCCAGGATGTCCCACCACCCTAGAAGGTCCCCAGGGATGTCCCCATGATGTCCCACCACCCCAGGAGGTCCCAAGAGGTGTCCCCAGGGTGTCCCCACGAAGTCCCACCATCCCTAGAAGGTCCCCACGGTGTCCCTATGATGTCCCACCACCCCCAGAAGGTCCCAGGGGTGTCCCCAGGGTGTCCCACCACCCCAGAAGGTCCCCAGGGTGTCCCCAACCACCCCAGAAGGTCCCTAGGGTGTCCCCAACCACCCCCAGAAGGTCCCCAGGGGTGTCCCCATGATGTCCCACCACCCCAGAAGGTCCCCAGGGTGTCCCCAACCACCCCTAGAAGGTCCCTAGGGTGTCCCCAACCACCCCAGGAGGTCCCAAGGGGTGTCCCCATGGTGTCCCCATGATGTCCCACCACCCCAGGAGGTCCCCAGGGTGTCCCCAACCACCCCAGGAGGTCCCCAGGGTGTCCACCCGATGTCCCACCACCCCAGGAGGTCCCCCAGGGGTGGCCCCAGGGTGTCCCCACGAAGTCCCACCATCCCTAGAAGGTCCCCAGGGGTGTCCCCATGATGTCCCACCACCCCAGGAGGTCCCCCAGGGGTGGCCCCAGGGTGTCCTCATGATGTCCCACCATACCTAGAACATCCCCAGGGGCGTCCCCATGGTGTCCTGCCACCCCAGAAGGTCCCCAGGGGTGTCCCCAACCACCCCAAAAGGCCCCCAGGGGTGGCCCCAGGGTGACCCCAACCACCCCAGAAGGTCCCCAGGGGTGTCCCCATGATGTCCCACCACCCCAGAAGGTCCCCAGGGGTGTCCCCAACCACCCCAGAAGGTCCCCGGGGGTGTCCCCAGGATGTCCCACCACCCCAGGAGGTCCCCAGGGTGGCCCCAGGGTGACCCCAACCACCCCAGAAGGTCCCCAGGGGTGTCCCCATGATGTCCCACCACCCCAGAAGGTCCCCAGGGGTGTCCCCAACCACCCCAGAAGGTCCCCGGGGGTGTCCCCAGGATGTCCCACCACCCCAGGAGGTCCCCAGGGTGGCCCCAGGGTGACCCCAACCACCCCAGAAGGTCCCCAGGGGTGTCCCCATGATGTCCCACCACCCCAGGAGGTCCCCGTGGTGTCCCCAGGGGTGTCCCCACCGCGACGCAAAGCAAGCCCCCCCCACCCCCCACCCCGTGTCCCCGCGCCACCCCCCCCCCCCCACCCCCGCGGTGTCCCCCCCGTGTCCCTTACCTTGATGCAGGGCAGGATCTGGCCCATGATGACGGCCTCCCGGCAGTCGGGTGACAAGTTCTCGCAGAACTCTGGGGACAAGGGGGGGGACAGGGGACAGGGTGGCATCAGGTGGGGCCACAGGGACACCAGGAGGGGCCTTGGGGACACCAGGACCCCCCCGAACCCCCCCTTGACGCCCATCTCCAAGCCCACAGTGACCCCAAGGCCCCACCTACGGCCACCAAGACCCTCCTGGAGCCACCAAGACCCTCCTTGGGGCCACCAGGACCCTACTTGGGGCCATGGGGACATCCTTGGGGACACCAGGATGGCCCTTGGGGACACGGGGACGCCCTTGGGGACACCGGGATGGCCCTTGGGGACATTGGGACGCCCTTGGGGACACCAGGACCCCCCCGAACCCCCCCTTGACGCCCATCTCCAAGCCCACGGTGACCCCAAGGCCCCACCTACGGCCACCAAGACCCTCCTGGAGCCACCAGGACCCTCCTTGGGGCCACGGGGACACCCTTGGGGACATTGGGACACCCTTGGGGACACCAGGACCCCCCCAAACCCCCCCTTGACGCCCATCTCCAAGCCCACGGTGACCCCAAGGCCCCACCTACGGCCACCAAGACCCTCCTGGAGCCACCAAGACCCTCCTTGGGGACACCAGGACCCTCCTTGGGGCCACGGGGACACCCTTGGGGACACCGGGACGGCCCTTGGGGACATTGGGACACCCTTGGGGACACCGGGATCCCCCCAGAACCCCCCCTTGACGCCCATCTCCAAGCCCACGGTGACCCCAAGGCCCCACCTACGGCCACCAAGACCCTCCTGGAGCCACCAGGACCCTCCTGGAGCCACCAGGACCCTCCTTGGGGCCATGAGGACACCCTTGGGGACACCAGGACCCTCCTGGAGCCACCAGGACCCTCCTTTGGGCCACGGGGACACCCTTGGGGACACCGGGACGGCCCTTGGGGACACCAGGACGGCCCTTGGGGACACGGGGACGTCCTTGGGGACACCAGGACCCCCCCAAACCCCCCCTTGACGCCCATCTCCAAGCCCACGGTGACCCCAAGGCCCCACCTACGGCCACCAAGACGCTCCTGGGGACACCAAGACCCTCCTTGGAGCCACCAGGACCCTCCTTGGGGACACTGGGACACCCTTGGGGACACCAGGATGGCCCTTGGGGACACTGGGACGCCCTTGGGGACACCGGGACCCCCCGTAACCCCTCCTTGACGCCCATCTCCAAGCCCACAGTGACCCCAAGGCCCCACCTACGGCCACCAAGACCCTCCTTGGGGCCACCAGGACCCTCCTTGGGGCCACCAGGACCCTCCTTGGGGCCACCAGGACCCTCCTTGGGGCCACGGGGACACCCTTGGGGACATCGGGACGCCCCTTGGGGACATTGTGACACCCTTGGGGACACCAGGACCCCCCCGAACCCCCCCTTGACGCCCATCTCCAAGCCCACAGTGACCCCAAGGCCCCATCTACGGCCACCAAGACCCTCCTTGGGGCCACCGGGACCCTCCTTGGGGCCACCGGGACCCTCCTTGGGGCCACGGGGACACCCTTGGGGACACCGGGACGGCCCTTGGGGACATTGTGACACCCTTGGGGACACCGGGATCCCCCAGAACCCCCCCTTGACGCCCATCTCCAAGCCCACGGTGACCCCAAGGCCCCACCTACGGCCACCAAGACCCTCCTGGAGCCACCAGGACCCTGCTTGGGGCCACCAGGACCCTCCTTGGGGCCACCAGGACCCTCCTTGGGGCCACCAGGACCCTCCTTGGGGCCACCAGGACCCTCCTTGGGGACACCAGGATGGCCCTTGGGGACACCGGGACCCCCCTGAACCCCCCCTTGACGCCCATCTCCAAGCCCACGGTGACCCCAAGGCCCCATCTACGGCCACCAAGACCCTCCTGGAGCCACCAGGACCCTCCTTGGGGCCACGGGGACACCCTTGGGGACACCGGGACGGCCCTTGGGGACATTGTGACACCCTTGGGGACACCAGGACCCCCCCGAACCCCCCCTTGACGCCCATCTCCAAGCCCACGGTGACCCCAAGGCCCCATCTACGGCCACCAAGACCCTCCTTGGGGCCACCAGGACCCTCCTTGGGGCCACCAGGATGGCCCTTGGGGACACAGGGACGCCCTTGGGGACACCAGGACGGCCCTTGGGGACATTGGGACACCCTTGGGGACACCGGGACCCCCCCTAACCCCTCCTTGACGCCCATCTCCAAGCCCACGGTGACCCCAAGGCCCCACCTACGGCCACCAAGACCCTCCTGGAGCCACCAGGACCCTCTTTGGGGCCACGGGGAGGAGCCAGGGGTGGGGACAATGACCCGGGGGGGGGGGAGGGGACACGTCCCCCGGCTGACCTTTGACCTTGTGGGAGGCGGCCGCCCGCACCTCGGCCTCGCAGTCCTTCATCAGGCTCTGGAAGGCCCCCACCAGGTCGGTCTTGGTGATCTCGGGGCCGACGGCGCGCTGGAGCTGGGGGGGGGGGGGGGAGGGCAGGGGTCCGCCGGTGTCCCCAAATGTCCCCAAACGTCCCCTCCCCCCAAACAACGCGGCCAAGGGGGCCCCCGGGTGGCCCCAACCCCCCCCCCCCCCCCGCCAAAATGGCCCCCGGGAAGGTCCCAAAGGGCCCCCCCCCGCCCCCCCCCGTGTCCCCCAAAGATCTCCCCGACGTCTCGTGTCCCCAAATGTCCCCTCCATGTCCCCCCCAATGTCCCCTCGTGTCCCTCAACGTCCAAAGTCCCTAAATGTCCCCCCAAATGTCCCTAAATACCCTCAGATATCACCTAAAGGCCCCTCAACGTCCCCCAAATGTCCCCCTCGTGTCCCTCGACGTCCCCTCGTGTCCCTCAACGTCCCCCAAATGTCCCCTCGTGTCCCTCAACGTCCCCAAACGTCCCCCAAACGTCCCTTCGTGCCCATAATTGGCCCCCAAATGGCCCCCATGTCCCCAAATGTCCCCTTGTGTCCTTAAAATGTCCCTAAATGTCCCCAAATGTCCCTAAACGTCCCCCAAATGTCCCCTCGTGTCCCTAAACGTCTAAAGTCCCTAAATGTCCCCCCAAATGTCCCTAAATACCCTCAGATATCACCTAAAGGCCCCTCAACGTCCCCCAAATGTCCCCTCGTGTCCCTCGACGTCCCCTTGTGTCCCTCAATGTCCCCAAATGTCCCTCAACGTCCCCAAATGTCTCTCAACGTCCCCCAAATGTCCCCTCGTGTCCCTCAACGTCCCCAAACGTCCCCCAAACGTCCCTTCGTGCCCATAATTGGCCCCCAAATGGCCCCCATGTCCCCCAAATGTCCCTTTGTGTCCCTAAAATGTCCCTAAATGTCCCCTCGTGTCCCTAAACGTCCCCCAAATGTCCCCTCGTGTCCCTAAACGTCCCCCAAATGTCCCCTCGTGTCCCTCAACGTCCCCAAATGTCCCCCAAACGTCCCCTCGTGCCCATAATTGGCCCCCAAATGGCCCCCATGTCCCCCAAATGGCCCCTTGTGTCCCTAAAATGTCCCTCAACGTCCCCCAAATGTCCCCTCGTGTCCCTCAACGTCCCCCAAATGTCCCTAAATGTCCCCAAACATCCCCCAAACATCTCTTCATGCCCATAAATGTCCCCCAAATGTCCCCTTGTGTCCCTAAACAACCCTCAAGTGTCCCTAAATGTCCCCAAACAGCTCCCAAGTGCCCCCAAACGCCCCCCAAGTGCCCCCAAACGCCCCCCAAGTGCCCCCAAACGCCCCCCAAGTGCCCCCAAACGCCCCCCAAGTGCCCCCAAACGCCCCCCAAGTGCCCCCAAACGCCCCCCAAGTGCCCCCAAACGCCCCCCAAGTGCCCCCAAACGCCCCCCAAATGTCCTCTTGTGCCCCTAAATGTCCCCAAATGTCCCCAAACACTCCCCAAATGTCCCCCAAGTGTCCCCTCGTGCCCCTAAATATCCCCTTGTGCCCCTAAATGTCCCCAAACGCCCCCCAAATGCCCCCCAACGCCCCGAAACGTCCTCCAAACGTCCCCTCGTGCCCCCAAATGTCCTGTTGTGCCCCCAAATGCCCCCAAACGCCCCCCAAATGTCCCCTCATGCCCCCAAAGTCTCCTAAACGTCCCCAAACGCCCCCCTACGCCCCCAAACGTCCTCCAAACGTCCCCTCATGCCCCCAAACCTCCCCCAAACGCCCCCCAAACGCCCCCAAACGTCCCCTCATGCCCCTAAATGTCCCCAAACGTCCCCCAAATGTCCCCAAACGCCCCCAAACGCCCCCAAACGCCCCCAAACGTCTCCTAAACGTCCCCAAACGTCCCCCAAATGTCCCCAAACGTCCCCCAAATGCCCCCAAACCTCCCCCAAACGTCCCCCAAGTGCCCCCAAATGCCCCCAACGTCCCCCAAACCTCCCTCAAATGCCCCCAAATGCCCCTCAACGTCCCCCAAACCTCCCCCAAATGTCCCCAAACGCCCCAAAACGTCCTCCAAACGTCCCCTCACGCCCCCAAATGTCCTGTTGTGCCCCCAAATGTCCCCCAAATGTCCCCAAACCTCCCCCAAATGTCCCCAAATGCCCCAAAACGTCCTCCAAACGTCCCCTCATGCCCCCAAATGTCCTGTTGTGCCCCCAAATGTCCCCCAAATGTCCCCAAACCTCCCCCAAATGTCCCCAAATGCCCCAAAACGTCCTCCAAACGTCCCCTCATGCCCCCAAATGTCCCCAAACCTCCCCCCAACGCCCCCAAACCTCCCCCCAACGCCCCCAAACCTCCCCCCAACGCCCCCAAACCTCCCCCAAACGTCTCCTAAACGCCCCCAAACGTCTCCTAAACGCCCCCAAACGTACCCCAAATGCCCCCCAACGCCCCCAAAAGTCCCCCAAATGCCCCCAAACCTCCCCAAAACGTCCCCCAAGTGCCCTCAAACGTCCCCCAAATGTCCCCAAACGTCCCCCAAACGCCCCCAAACGCCCCCAAACCTCCCCCAAACGCCCCCAAACCTCCCCCAAACGCCCCCAAACCTCCCCCAAACCTCCCCCAAACCTCCCCCAAACCTCCCCCAAACCTCCCCCAAACCTCCCCCAAACGCCCCCAAACCTCCCCAAAACGCCCCCTCATGCCCCTAAATGTCCCCAAACGTCCCCTCATGCCCCCAAACGTCTCCTAAACGCCCCCAAAAGTCCCCCAAATGCCCCCAAACCTCCCCAAAACGTCCCCCAAATGCCCCCAAACCTCCCCCAAACGCCCCCAAAACGTCCCCTCATGCCCCCAAACCGCCCCCAAACCTCCCCCAAACGCCCCCCCCCACCTCGGTGAACTTGTCGGCCACCATGTACCGCACGCGCCACGACTTGTCCTCGGCCGCCTGCCGCAGGGTGGGCATCACCAGTCCCTCCAGCTCCTCCTGCGGCAGCAACTGGGCGATGCTCACGCAGGCCTCCACCGCCAGCAGCCGCACCGAGTCCTGGGTGGGGAGGGGACAGCGGCGTCGGGGGGGGGGGGGGACACACACAGGGGGACCCCCGGGGGACCACCCCCACCACCCCCCCCCCCGGGGGGACCCGGACCTGCTCGTCGGAGGCGAGGTTGGAGAACATGGGGATGATCTCGCTCTTGACGTGCTCCAGCTCCAGCACCTTGGCGAACTCGCCCAGTTTGGAGGCGGCGGCGCGGCGCACCATGGGGGTGTCGTCGGAGCAGAGGTTGCGGAAGTACCTGGGGACGAGGAAGGGGACGGGGGAAGGGGGGGGGGGGACACCAAGGTTGGGTTGGGGACGTCCTATGGGGTCTTCTGGACCAGAGAAATGGCCCATGGGGGCAACATGAAGACCCTACCATGAGCTAGAGGAGCTTGAGGGACGTGAAGGATGGGTTGGGGTCACCAAGGGTGGGTTGGGGTCACCAAGGGTGGGTTGGGGACGTCCTATGGGGTCTTCTGGACCAGAGAAATGGCCCATGGGGGCAACATGAAGACCCTACCATGAGCTACGGCGGCGTGAGGGACACGAAGGATGGGTTGGGGTCACCAGGGATGGGTTGGGGTCATCAAGGTTGGGTTGGGGACACCAGGGATGGGTTGGGGACACCTTGGGGACGTCCTATGGGGTCTTCTGGACCAGAGAAATGGCCCATGGGGGCAACACGAAGACCCTACCATGAGCTAGAGGAGCTTGAGGGACGTGAAGGATGGGTTGGGGTCACCAGGGATGGGTTGGGGACACCAAGGATGGGTTGGGGACACCAAGGATGGGTTGGGGACACCAAGGATGGGTTGGGGACGTCCTATGGGGTCTTCTGGACCAGAGAAATGGCCCATGGGGGCAACACGAAGACCCTACCATGAGCTACAGCAGGTTGAGGGACGTGAAGGATGGGTTGGGGTCACCAAGGTTGGGTTGGGGTCACCAGGGATGGGTTGGGGACACCAGGGATGGGTTGGGGACGTCCTATGGGGTCTTCTGGACCAAAGAAATGGCCCATGGGGGCAACACGAAGACCCTACCATGAGCTAGAGGAGCTTGAGGGACGTGAAGGATGGGTTGGGGTCACCAAGGATGGGTTGGGGACACCAAGGTTGGGTTGGGGACGTCCTATGGGTCTTCTGGACCAAAGAAATGGCCCATGGGGGCAACACGAAGACCTACGATGAGCTACGGCGGCGTGAGGGACACGAAGGATGGGTTGGGGTCACCAGGGATGGGTTGGGGTCATCAAGGTTGGGTTGGGGACACCAAGGGTGGGTTGGGGACGTCCTATGGGGTCTTCTGGACCAGAGAAATGGCCCATGGGGGCAACACGAAGACCCTACCATGAGCTACGTCGGCGTGAGGTACACGAAGGATGGGTTGGGGTCACCAAGGGTGGGTTGGGGACACCAGGGATGGGTTGGGGACACCTTGGGGACGTCCTATGGGGTCTTCTGGACCAGAGAAACGGCCCATGGGGGCAACACGAAGACCCTACCATGAGCTACGGCGGCGTGAAGGACACGAAGGATGGGTTGGGGTCACCAAGGGTGGGTTGGGGACACCAAGGGTGGGTTGGGGACACCAAGGGTGGGTTGGGGACACCAAGGGTGGGTTGGGGACGTCCTATGGGGTCTTCTAGACCAGAGAAATGGCCCATGGGGGCAACATGAAGACCCTACCATAAGCTACAGCAGCTTGAGGGATATGAAAGATGGGTTGGGGTCATCAAGGTTGGGTTGGGGACACCAAGGGTGGGTTGGGACACCTTGGGGACGTCCTATGGGGTCTTCTGGACCAGAGAAATGGCCATGGGGGCAACACGAAGACCCTACCATGAGCTACAGCAGGTTGAGGGATGTGAAGGATGGGTTGGGGTCACCAAGGGTGGGTTGGGGACACCAGGGTGGGTTGGGGACACCAAGGGTGGGTTGGGGACACCAAGGGTGGGTTGGGGACACCTTGGGGACGTCCTATGGGGTCTTCTAGACCAGAGAAATGGCCCATGGGGGCAACACGAAGACCCTACCATGAGCTACAGCAGCTTGAGGGACGTGAAGGATGGGTTGGGGTCACTTGGGGACGTCCTATGGGGTCTTCTGGACCAGAGAAATGGCCCATGGGGCAACACGAAGACCCTACCATGAGCTACAGCAGCTTGAGGACGTGAAGGATGGGTTGGGGTCACCAAGGATGGGTTGGGGTCACCAAGGGTGGGTTGGGGACGTCCTATGGGGTCTTCTGGACCAGAGAAATGGCCCATGGGGGCAACACGAAGACTCTACGATGAGCTAGAGGAGCTTGAGGACGTGAAGGATGGGTTGGGGTCATCAAGGTTGGGTTGGGGACACCAAGGTTGGGTTGGGGACACCTTGGGGACGTCCTATGGGGTCTTCTGGACCAGAGAAATGGCCCATGGGGGCAACATGAAGACCCTACCATGAGCTACGGCGGCGTGAGGGACACGAAGGATGGGTTGGGGTCACCAGGGATGGGTTGGGGACACCAGGGATGGGTTGGGACACCTTGGGGACGTCCTATGGGGTCTTCTGGACCAGAGAAATGGCCCATGGGGGCAACACGAAGACCCTACAATGAGCTACGGCGGCGTGAGGGACACGAAGGATGGGTTGGGGTCATCAAGGGTGGGTTGGGGACACCAAGGGTGGGTTGGGGACACCAAGGGTGGGTTGGGGACACCAAGGGTGGGTTGGGGACACCAAGGGTGGGTTGGGGACACCTTGGGAACGTCCTATGCGGTCTTCTGGACCAGAGAAATGGTCCATAGGGGCAACATGAAGACCCTACCATGAGCTACAGCAGCTTGAGGGACGTGAAGGATGGGTTGGGGACACCAAGGCTGGGTTGGGGACACCAAGGCTGGGTTGGGGACGTCCTATGGGGTCTTCTGGACCAGAGAAATGGCCCATGGGGGCAACACGAAGACCCTACCATAAGCTACAGCAGCTTGAGGGACATGAAAGATGGGTTGGGGTCATCAAGGTTGGGTTGGTGACACCAGAGATGGGTTGGGGACAGCTTGGGGACATCCTATGGGGTCTTCCGGACCAGGCCATGAGGCCAAAAGTGGCCCATGGGGTCAACACGAAGAGCCTACGATGAGCTACAGCAGCTTGGCGGACATGAAAGATGGGTTGGGGTCACCAAGGTTGGGTTGGGGACACCAGGGATGGGCTGGGGACACCAGAGAACACCCCCGGGCTCCCCACCACCAAGAAACAACCCAAGAACCCAACACCCCCAACCCAAACTGGTCCGGACTCCCACCAATGTCACCATGGGGGCCACCAGAGATGGTCTGAGGGCCACCAGAGATGGTCTGAGGGCCACCAGAGATGGTCTGAGGGCCACCAGAGATGGCTTGAGACCACCAAGGATGGCTTGAAGCCACCAGAGAACACCCCCCGGGCTCCCACCACCCAAAAACCAACCCAAGAACCCAACACCCCCAACCCAAACCGGTCCGGACTCCCACCGACATCACCATGGGGACCACCAGAGATGGTTTGAGGGCCACCAGGACCAACTTGGGGCCACCTAGGATGGCTTGAGACCACCAAGGATGGCTTGAGACCACCAGAGAACACCCCCCAGGCTCCCCACCACCCAAAAACCCAACCCAACCGGTCCGGACTCCCACCGACATCACCATGGGGCCCACCAGAGATGGTTTGAGGGCCACCAGAGATGGTTTGAGGGCCACCAGGACCAACTTGGGGGCACCTAGGATGGCTTGAGACCACCAAGGATGGCTTGAGGCCACCAGAGAACACTCCCCGAGCTCCCCACCACCCAAAAACCCAACCCAAACCGGTCCGGACTCCCACCGACATCACCATGGGGACCACCAGAGATGGTTTGAGGGCCACCAGGACCAACTTGGGCCACCTCGGATGGCTTGAGACCACCAGGATGGCTTGAAGCCACCAGAGAACACTCCCGGGCTCCCCACCACCCAAAAACCCAACCCAAACCGGACCGGACTCCCACCGACGTCACCATGGGGGCCACCAGAGATGGTTTAAGGGCCACCAGAGATGGCCTGAGGGCCACCAGGCCCCCCGGGGAGGTGACTTACTGCCGCAGCTCGGCCTTGACGGGGCTGGAGACGCGGGGGTAGCAGACGCTGAAGAGGCCGCAGGCCGAGGTGCGGGAGGTGAACCAGTCGCCCCCCGCCAGGCGCTTCACCAGGGGGACAAAGTGGCCCTCCAGGTCCGGGGGGGTGTGCTCGTGGGACACGGCCCGCAGCGACTCCACCGCCTTGTCCCGCACCACCGTCTCCTCCACCGTGGCCAGGCTCTCCAGGGGGGGCTGCGAGGGGGAAGAGGGGGTCACCCCTAACTGGAAAGGCCCTGGGAGGGGGGGGGTCCCAAGGGGGGCCCCCCCCCATAGGAAGGGAAGGGCGGCTTGAGGGTCTGGAGGTGCTTCGGAGGTCACCCCGGGGGGGTCTCCAGGGGATGCTGGGGGGCACCCCCGAACCCTGAGGCCCCCCCAAAGGTCCACAGCTCCCCAGAGTCCCCTCCCAAGGAACCCAAGCCAACCCAACCCCCACCCAACCCCCACCCAACCCATCCCAACTCAACCCAACCTCAACCAACGTCCCACCACGGCACCCAACGTCCCCCTGAGGTCACCATGGGGGGCTGAGTGGGACGCTGGGGGCACCCCCAAACCCCTGACGCCCCCCAAAGGTCCCTCAGGTCCCCAGTGTCCCCTCCCAAGGAACCCAAGCCCACCCAACCCCCACCCAACCCAACCCAACTCAACCCAACCCCAACCCAACGTCCCACCACGGCACCCAGCGTCCCCCTGAGATCACCCCGGGGGGTCTCCAGGGGACGCTGGGGGGCACCCCCAAACCCTGACACCCCCCCCAAATATCCCTCAGGTCCCCAGGGTCCCCTCCCAAGTCCACCCAACCCCCCCCAACCCAACCCCCACCCAACCCAACCCAACGCCCCCCCCCAACCCAACGTCCCACCGAGATCACCCCGGGGGCCTCCAGGGGATGCTGGGGGGCACCCCCAAACCCTGACGCCCCCCCAAATATCCCTCAGGTCCCCAGGGTCCCCTCCCAAGTCCACCCAACCCCCCCCAACCCAAACCAACATCCCACCACGGCACCCAACGTCCCCCTGAGGTCACCCCGGGGGGTCTCCAGGGGATGCTGGGGGGCACCCCCAAACCCCTGACACCCCCCCAAAAGTCCCTCAGGTCCCCAGTGTCCCCTCCCAAGGAACCCAAGTCCACCCAACCCCCACCCAACCCAACCCAACGTCCCACCATGGCACCCAACGTCCCACCCAACCTCCTCCTGAGGTCACCATTGGGGGCTGGGGGGGACGCTGGGGGGCACCCCCAACCCCTGACGCCCCCCCAAAGGTCCCTCAGGTCCCCAGGGTCCCCTCCCAAGTCCACCCAACCCCCCCCAACCCAACCCAACGCCCCCCCCCCAACCCAACGTCCCACCAAGATCACCCCGGGGGGGTCTCCAGGGGACGCTGGGGGGCACCCCCAACCCCTGACACCCCCCCAAATATCCCTCAGGTCCCCAGGGTCCCCTCCCAAGTCCACCCAACCCCCCCCAACCCAACCCAACCCCCACCCAACCCAACCCAACCTCCTCCTGAGATCACCCCGGGGGGTCTCCAGGGGATGCTGGGGGGCACCCCCACACCCTGACACCCCCCCAAATATCCCTCAGGTCCCCAGAGTCCCCTCCCAAGTCCACCCAACCCCCCCCCAACCCAACCCAACCCCCCCCAACCCAACCCCCACCCAACCCAACCCCCACCCAACCCAACCTCAACTCAACCTCAACCCAACGTCCCACCACGGCACCCAACCTCCTCCTGAGATCACCCCGGGGGTCTCTAGGGGATGCTGGGGGGCACCCCCAACCCCTGACACCCCCCCAAATATCCCTCAGGTCCCCAGAGTCCCCTCCCAAGTCCACCCAACCCCCCCCACCCCAACCCAACCCCCACCCAACGTCCCACCACGGCACCCAACGTCCCCCTGAGGTCACCCCGGGGGGTCTCCAGGGGATGTTGGGGGGCACCCCCACACCCTGACACCCCCCCAAATATCCCTCAGGTCCCCAGAGTCCCCTCCCAAATCCACCCAACTCCCCCCCAACCCAACCCAACCCCCCCCAACCCAACCCCCACCCAACCCAACCCAACCTCCTCCTGAGATCACCCCGGGGGTCTCCAGGGGATGCTGGGGGGCACCCCCAAACCCTGACACCCCCCCAAATATCCCTCAGGTCCCCAGAGTCCCCTCCCAAGTCCACCCAACCCCCCAACCCATCCCAACCCCCACCCAACCCAACCCAACGTCCCCCTGAGATCACCCCGGGGGGGTCTCTAGGGGATGTTGGGGGGCACCCCCAACCCCTGACGCCCCCCCAAATATCCCTCAGATCCCCAGAGTCCCCTCCCAAGTCCACCCAACCCCCCCCAACCCAACCCAACCCCCCCCAACCCAACCCCACGCCCCCCCAACATCCTCCTGTTGACCTCCAGCGGACTCCGGGGGTGAGGTTCAGGAGGACCCCCCACCCCTCCCCCCGCCAGGAAATCAGGGGGGGACACCCCTTAGGAGTTTGGGGGGGACACCCACCCCCCCCTCCTCACCAGGAGGCAGTGGACGAACTCGGGGCCCCCCACCAGGGCGGTGAAGGTGCCGAGCTGCTCCGCCAGCGCCAGCAGCACCTCGTCCTCATCGTAGATGGTGTCTGGGACCACCCGAGGGGGGCGGGGGGGGGGGGGGACACACACGCTTACGTCACCTCCCCGGGGCTGTCAATCCCCTCCAGCCCCGCCCCCAAACCCCCCCCACCCCCCCCCCAATCTCTCCCCATCCCCGCTGTGTAAGGGGGGGGGGGGGTTGAAAGAGCAAGGAGGGGGGGATTTGTGCCCCCTCCCCTCCCCCATGACCTTCTACCGCCAGCCAGGAATTGGGGGAAGCCTGCCCCCCCCCCCCGGGACCCCCCCGGGACCCCCCCGGGACCCCCCGTTACCGGTGAGGAAGGGGAGGAGCTCGCTGCGGGTCCGCTCCACCCCCAGGGCCAGGGCGATGGTCGAGAGCTTCTTGATGCTGTTGAGGCGGAGCTGGAGGGGGGCCAAAAAAAATTAATAAATGAGGATTTACCCCCCCCCGGGGGCAAAAAGGGGACCCCCCCAGGGGGAGGAGGTAACCCCCCAGGGGCAACTCAACCCCCCCCCGGGGGGAAAATAGCCCCCCCTGGGGTAAATAATGGTCTTTCTGGGTAAATAAAGGCTCTTTTTGGGGGGGAATTTCACCCCCTGGGGGGCAAAATGGCTCCTCTGGGGGCAATTAATCCCCCCCAGGGGCAAGTAAAGCCCCTCCTGGGGGGGGAATGTCACCCCCTTGGGGGCAAAATGGCTCCTCTGGGGGCAATTAATCCCCCCCAGGGGCAAGTAAAGCCCCTCCTGGGGGGGAATGTCACCCCCTTGGGGGCAAAATGGCTCCTCTGGGGCAATTAATCCCCCCCAGGGGCAAGTAAAGCCCCTCCTGGGGGGGAAAGTCACCCCCTGGGGGGCAAAATGGCTCCTCTGGGGGCAATTAATCCCCCCCAGGGGCAAGTAAAGCCCCTCCCGGGGGGGAATGTCACCCCCTGGGGGGCAAAATGGCTCCTCTAGGGGCAATTAGGGGCAAGTAAAGCCCCTCCTGGGGGGGAATGTCACCCCCTGGGGGACAAAATGGCCCCTCTGGGGGCAATTAAACCCCCCCAGGGGCAAGTAAAGCCCCTCCTGGGGGGGAATGTCACCCCCTGGGGGCAAAATGGCTCCTCTAGGGGCAATTAGGGGCAAGTAAAGCCCCTCCCGGGGGGGAATGTCACCCCCTGGGGAACAAAATGGCCGCCCCGGCGGCAAATACCCCCCCCCCCCAAGGGGCAAATAAAACCCCTTCCGGGGCAGACACCCACCCCCCCCCCACCCCCCCCACCCGATTTAACCAATCAGGAGCCTCGCCTCATGGCTCCGCAGCGCCGCCGCGGCAGAGAGACGCTCCCCCATTGGCTCCGCACCCCTACCCCCCCCCGGCCCCGCCCCACGCCGGGCGACACCCAATGGCGGCCGCCGCCGACCCGCCGTCTCGCTCCCATTGGCCGCCGCGAGGCGGGGGGGGGGGCAATCCAGGGGAGCCGCGCTGCCCCGCCGATAGGGGGCGCCGCGGGGGGGGGGGGGGGGGCGGGACACGGACACGATTCCCCTGAACCCCCCTTGGACCAATCAGGAGCTCTCTCACAGAATGAACGGGGGGGGACGCCACCCAATCAGAGCGCGGCTTTCATCCCAACCCCCGGCGCGAGGCAGAGAGGGGGATGAGGCGCCCCCAACCTCCCCCCCCCCCCCCCCGCCATGTAACGCCGCTCCCCATTAGCCCGCGCCTGAGGGGGGGGGTGAGGAGGCCTCAACCAATCAGAGCGGCCGTTTCATGGCGGCGCAGCGGCGGCCGCCGCCATTAGCGGTGGCAACCGGGACCGCGGCGGGTGATGGCGGCCGGGCCCGGAGGCCGTAACCGGGCCCGGGGAGCGAAGCCGGATCCGGTAACCGGTACCTGCACGTCCTCGTTGCGGAGCTCGTCGATGAGGACGGCGATAGGGTAAAGCGAATCGTCCCCGTCCGCCGCCGCCATCTTCGCCGCCGCCGCCGCCGCCCCGGCTCTGAGGGGCCGCACGGGGTCGCCCGCCCCGCTCTTGCAGGGTCTCCCGAGCGCTCATTGGCCGGGGCCGCCCCCGACGCCCGCCCCTCCGCTCTCCCCATTGGCCCAGGCCTCCGGGCCGGGGGAGCCCCGCCCCTCCCCGCCAGCCCCGCCCCCTTGCGGCCGACTCGGCCGCCGCCCCCTCCTCGCCGCCTGATTGGACGGCGCCGTTGAGTGACGGGGCGGAGGGGCGGGGCGAGGCGTTGCTCCGCAACGCGCCGCCGCCGCCGTCTCGGGTGCCGGGGCCGAACTGGGACCCGCTGGGTCAAACTGGGATGAAACTGGGACTCACTGGGACCGCCCCCAGGCGCCAAACTGCGATCCGCTGGGTCAAACTGGGACCCGCTGGGTCAAAAATTGGGATTTGCTGGGGCCGAACTGGGACCCACTGGAACACCCCAGAGCTAAACTGGGTCATACTGGGGACACCCTGGTACCAAACTGGGTCGTACTGGGAATGTCCTAGGGCCAAACTGGGACCCCCTGGCACCCTCCGGAGCCAAACTGGGTCATACAGGGACCCTCCCCCCCCGGTGCCAAACTAGGTCATACTGGGAGCCCCCTAGGGCCAAACTGGGACCCCCTAGCACCTTCCAGAGCCAAACTGGGTCATACTGGGACGCCCCTACTACCAAACTGGGTCGTACTGGGACCCCGCCGACTCTCCTCCCCAGCAAAACCACCACAAACCAGTAAAACCCCATTAACGCATCCAAAACGGGAACAAGTCCCGCCAGGCCCCGCCCCCGTCTGACCCCACCCTACTAAGCCCCACCCCTTAGAGCCCAGCCATGACGTCATCGAGCAGCCACGCCTTTATTGACCCGGGGGGGGGGGGGGGGGGGGAAGGCACTGGGACACCTGGATCATACTGGGCCAGGCTGGAAGGCACTGGGGGGGGGGGGGGGGGGGTTGTGGGGAGTCGCACAACCCCACCCAAAACACCTGAGTTCCCCATAATAATGCCAAAGAGATATTCAGATTCTGGGGCACCCCCCAAGTCAGCATATAGACCCATTCATCGGGGGGGGCACCCCGAAATCTGAATACCCTTTGGCATTATTATGGGGCACATAGGTATGCAGAACCTCCACAATAATGCCAAAGGGATATTCAGATTCTGGGGCGCCCCCCAAGTCGGCATATAGACCCATTCATCCGGGGGGGGCACCCCGAAATCTGAATACCCTTTGGCATTATTATGGGGAATGCAGGTATACAGGACTCCACTTAAGTTCCCCATAATAATGCCAAAGGGATATTCAGATTCTGGGGCACCCCCGAATTCAGCATATAGACGCATTCATCCGGGGGGGCACCCCGAAATCTGAATACCCTTTGGCATTATTATGGGGAATGCAGGTATGCAGGACCCCACTTAAGTTCCCCATAATAACGCCAAAGGGATATTCAGATTCTGGGGCACCCCCGAATTCAGCATATAGACCCATTCATCCGGGGAGGGCGCCCCGAAATCTGAATACCCTTTGGCATTATTATGGGGAATGCAGGTATGCAGGACCCCACTTAAGTTCCCCATAATAACGCCAAAGGGATATTCAGATTCTGGGGCACCCCCGAATTCAGCATATAGACCCATTCATCCGGGGAGGGCGCCCCGAAATCTGAATACCCTTTGGCATTATTATGGGGAATGCAGGTATGCAGGACTCCACTTAAGTTCCCCATAATAATGCCAAAGGGATATTCAGATTCTGGGGCACCCCCGAATTCAGCATATAGACGCATTCATCCGGGGGGGGCACCCCGAAATCTGAATACCCTTTGGCATTATTATGGGGCGCACAGGTATGCAGAACCCCCACTTACATTCCCCATAATAACGCCGAAGGATATTCAGATTCCGGGGCACACCCCCCCCCCCTTCAGCATACAGACCCATTCATCCGGGGGGGGGCGCCCCGAAATCTGAATAGACTTTGGCGTTATTATGGGGAACACAGGTACGCAGGACTCCACTTAAGTTCCTCATAATAACGCCAAAGGATATTCAGATTCTGGGGCGCCCCCCAATTCAGCATATAGACCCATTCATCCGGGGGGGCACCCCGAAATCTGAATACCCTTTGGCATTATTATGGGGCGCACAGGTATGCAGAACCCCCACTTACGTTCCCCATAATAACGCCGAAGGATATTCAGATTCCGGGGCACCCCCCAATTCAGCATACAGACGAATTCATCCGGGGGGGGCGCCCCGAAATCTGAATACCCCTTTGGCGTTATTATGGGAATAAAGGCACGTGGGAGCCGCACGACCACCCGAGCTCCCCCTGATTATTTGGGGGTTCCCCCCCCCCCCGAGACCTGGGGACACCCCCCTCTCCCCAGCTCAGATCCTCCCGCACTGGCGCAGTCGCTCCAGCAGGGCGGCGACGTTCTCCACCCGCTCCCCCGCCTGGCGGCCGGGGGGTTCCTCCAGCTTCAGCACCCGCAGACGGGGGGGGGACGGGGGGGACCCCCCCAATTCCGACACCGACACCACCTCCAGGGGCTTCTTCTTCGCTTTCTGCAAGGGAGGGGGCGGGACACACACACAGTCAAAAATGGGGGACCCAGGAGTCTGGGGACACTCCCCCCCACCCCCCCACCAGGGGACCCCCTCCCCTCCCCAAAGGAAAAAGGGGACCCAGGTGTAGGGGGGGGGGGGACACGACACCCCAGGATGTGGGATTAGGGGGGACCCGGGTGTTGGGGGGGACCCAGGTGGATTTGGGGGGACCCAGGTGGATTTGGGGGGGGGACCCAGGTGGATGGGGGGGGACCCCAGGACTTTTAGGGGGACCCCAGGATCTGGGATTAAGGGGGACCCAGGCGTTTGAGGGGGACCCAGGTGGATTTGGGGGGACCCAGGTGTATGGTAGGAGACCCAGGACTTTTAGGGGGACCCCAGGATCTGGGATTAGGGGGGACCCAGGTGTTTGGGGGGGACCCAGACGGCTTGGGGGGGGACCCAGGTGTAGGGGGGGGACCCCAGGATTTATGGGGGGACCCCAGGATCTGGGATTAGGGGGCATCCAGGTGTCTGGGGGGGGACACAGGATCTGGGATTAGGGGGGACCCAGGTGTTTGGGGGGACCCAGGCGGCTTGGGGGGGGGACCCAGGTGGACTTGGGGACACCCAGGTGTAGGGGGGGGACACCCCAGGACTTATGGGGGGACCCCAGGATCTGGGATTAGGGGGCATCCAGGTGTCTGGGGGGGGACCCAGGATCTGGGATTAGGGGGGACCCAGATGTTTGGGGGGACCCAGGCAGCTTGGGGGGGGACCCAGGTGTAGGGGGGGGGACCCCAGGACTTATGGGGGGAACCCAGGATCTGGGATTAGGGGGGACCCAGGTGTCTAGGAGGGGACCCAGGATCTGGGATTAGGGGGGACCCAGGTGTTTGGGGGGACCCAGGCGGCTTGGGGAGGGACCCAGGTGGACTTGGGGACACCCAGGTGTAGGGGGGGGGACCCCAGGACTTATGGGGGGACCCCAGGATCTGGGATTACGGAGGACTCAGGCATTTGGGGAGACCCAGGATCTGGGATTAGGGGGCACCCAGGTGTTTGGGGGGACCCAGGATCCGGGATTAGGGGGGACCCAGGTGTTTGGGGGGACCCAGGCAGCTTGGGGGGGGACCCAGGTGGACTTGGGGACACCCAGGTGTAGGGGGGGGGACCCCAGGACTTATGGGGGGACCCCAGGATCTGGGATTAGGGGGCATCCAGGTGTCTGGGGGGGGACCCAGGATCTGGGATTAGGGGGGACCCAGGTGTTTGGGGGGACCCAGGCAGCTTGGGGGGGGGCCCAGGTGGACTTGGGGACACCCAGGTGTAGGGGGGGGGACCCAGGTGCAGGGGGGGGACCCCAGGGTTTATGGGGGGACCCCAGGATCTGGGATTAGGGAGCACCCAGGTGTCCAGGAGGGGACCCAGGATCTGGGATTAGGGGGGACCCAGGTGTTTGGGGGGACCCAGGCGGCTTGGGGGGGGACCCAGGTGGACTTGGGGACACCCAGGTGTAGGGGGGGGACCGCAGGACTTATGGGGGGACCCCAGGATCTGGGATTAGGGAGCACCCAGGCATTTCGGGGGACCCAGGATCTGGGATTAGGGGGCACCCAGGTGTTTGGGGGGACCCAGGATCTGGGATTAAGGGGGACCCAGGTGTTTGGGGGGACCCAGGCGGCTTGGGGGGGGACCCAGGTGTATGGGGGGGGGACCCAGAACTTATGGGGGGACCCCAGGATCTGGGATTACGGAGGACTCAGGCATTTGGGGAGACCCAGGATCTGGGATTAGGGGGCACCCAGGTGTTTGGGGGGACCCAGGCGGCTTGGGGGGGGACCCAGGTGTATGGGGGGGGACCCAGGTGTAGGGGGGGGGACCCAGGTGCAGGGGGGGGACCCCAGGACTTATGGGGGGACCCCACGATCTGGGATTACGGAGGACTCAGGCATTTGGGGAGACCCAGGATCTGGGATTAGGGAGCACCCAGGCGTTTGCGGCGGGGGGGGACGGACACCAGGCGGATCGGGGAGGACCCGTGGGCTTTGGGGGGGTCCCCGGGGGCGGGGGGGGGGGGGGTCCCCACCATGATGTTGGGCAGCGTGGCGTAGCGGGGCTCGTTGAGGCGCAGGTCGGCCGTCAGCACCGCCGGCAGCCGCAGCCGCAGCGTCTCCAGGCCCCCGTCCACCTCCCGCTCCACCCGCACCGCCCCCGCCTCCAGCTCCACCCGCGACGCGAAGGTCCCCTGCCGACCAGTACGCTGCTGGGCGACGGCCCAGGAGGCACTGGGAGCGCCCCGGTACGCCCTGGGGCCAGCCCCGCCGCCCAGCATCCCACCCCAGTATCATATCCCTCCACACTGCAGCGTTATCTTCCACCCCCACTAGCCCAGCACGCACTGGGGCGTTCCCAGTATACACTGGGAGCACACCAGTAGGCACTGGGAGCACCCCAGTATACACTGGGGCCAGCCCCGCCACCCAGCATCCCACCCCAGTATCATATCCCATCCCACTGCCCCATTATCTCGCATCCCCACTAGCCCAGCATGCACTGGAGACCTCCCAGTAAGCACTGGGAGCATCCCAGTAGGCACTGGGAGCGCCCCAGTAGGCACTGGGAGCGCCCCAGTACGCCCTGGGGCCAGCCCCACCACCCAGCATCCCACCCCAGTACCACATTCCCCCCCCAAAGCTATGTTATGTTGGACCCCCACTATCCCAGCATGCACTGGGGTGTACCCAGTATACACTGGGAGCACACCAGTAGGCACTGGGAGCACCCCAGTACGCCCTGGGGCCAGCCCCGCCGCCCAGCATCCCACCCCAGTACCATATCCCTCCCTACGACCCCATTATCTTGCATCCCCACTAGCCCAGCATGCACTGGGGCGTTCCCAGTATACACTGGGAGCACACCAGTAGGCACTGGGAGCGCCCCAGTACGCCCTGGGGCCAGCCCCGCCACCCAGCATCCCACCCCAGTACCATATCCCTCCCTACAACCCCATTATCTCCCATCCCCACTAGCTCAGTATGCACTGGAGACCTCCCAGTAAGCACTGGGAGCACCCCAGTAGGCACTGGGAGCACCCCAGTACGCCCTGGGGCCAGCCCCGCCGCCCAGCATCCCACCCCAGTATCATATCCCACCCCACTGCCCCATTATCTCGCATCCCCACTAGCCCAGCATGCACTGGAGACCTCCCAGTAAGCACTGGGAGCATCCCAGTAGGCACTGGGAGCACCCCAGTAGGCACTGGGAGCACCCCAGTACACACTGGGGCCAGCCCCGCCACCCAGCATCCCACCCCAGTATCATATCCCATCCCACTGCCCCATTATCTCGCATCCCCACTAGCCCAGCATGCACTGGAGACCTCCCAGTAAGCACTGGGAGCATCCCAGTAGGCACTGGGAGCACCCCAGTAGGCACTGGGAGCACCCCAGTAGGCACTGGGAGCGCCCCAGTACACACTGGGGCCAGCCCCGCCACCCAGCATCCCACCCCAGTACCATATCCCTCCCTACAACCCCGTTATCTCGCATCCCCACTAGCCCAGCATGCACTGGAGACCTCCCAGTAAGCACTGGGAACATCCCAGTAGGCACTGGGAGCGCCCCAGTACACCCTGGGGCCAGCCCCGCCGCCCAGCATCCCACCCCAGTACCATATCCCACCCCACTGCCCCATTATCTCGCATCCCCACTAGCCCAGCATGCACTGGAGACCTCCCAGTAAGCACTTGGAGCATCCCAGTAGGCACTGGGAGCGCCCCAGTAGGCACTGGGAGCACCCCAGTATACACTGGGGCCAGCCCCGCCACCCAGCATCCCACCCCAGTACCATATCCCTCCCTACAACCCCATTATCTCGCATCCCCACTAGCCCAGCATGCACTGGAGACCTCCCAGTAAGCACTAGGGCCTTCCCAGTAAGCACTGGGGCCTTCCCAGTAGGCACTGGGAGCGCCCCAGTACATCCTGAGACCAGCCCCGCCGCCCAGCATCCCACCCCAGTACCACATTCCCCCCCCAATGCTATATTATGTTGGACCCCCACTATCCCAGCATGCACTGGGGCATTCCCAGTATACACTGGGAGCACACCAGTAGGCACTGGGAGCGCCCCAGTACGCCCTGGGGCCAGCCCCGCCGCCCAGCATCCCACCCCAGTACCACATTCCCCCCCCAATGCTATATTATGTTGGACCCCCACTATCCCAGCATGCACTGGGGCGTTCCCAGTATACACTGGGAGCACACCAGTAGGCACTGGGAGCGCCCCAGTACACACTGGGGCCAGCCCCGCCACCCAGCATCCCACCCCAGTACCATATCCCTCCCTACGACCCCATTATCTCGCATCCCCACTAGCCCAGCATGCACTGGGGACCTCCCAGTAAGCACTGGGAGCATCCCAGTAGGCACTGGGAGCACCCCAGTAGGCACTGGGAGTGCCCCAGTACGCCCTGGGGCCAGCCCCGCCGCCCAGCATCCCACCCCAGTACCATATCCCTCCCTACGACCCCATTATCTCGCATCCCCACTAGCCCAGCATGCACTGGGGCGTTCCCAGTATACACTGGGAGCACACCAGTAGGCACTGGGAGCGCCCCAGTACGCCCTGGGGCCAGCCCCGCCGCCCAGCATCCCACCCCAGTATCATATCCCACCCCACTGCCCCATTATCTCGCATCCCCACTAGCCCAGCATGCACTGGAGACCTCCCAGTAAGCACTGGGAGCATCCCAGTAGGCACTGGGAGCACCCCAGTAGGCACTGGGAGCACCCCAGTAGGCACTGGGGCCAGCCCCGCCGCCCAGCATCCCACCCCGGTACCATATCCCTCCACACTGCAGCGTTATCTTCCACCCCCACTATCCCAGCACGCACTGGGGCGTTCCCAGTATACACTGGGAGCACACCAGTAGGCACTGGGAGTGCCCCAGTACGCCCTGGGGCCAGCCCCACCACCCAGCATCCCACCCCAGTACCACATTCCCCCCCCAATGCTATATTATGTTGGACCCCCACTATCCCAGCATGCACTGGGGCGTTCCCAGTATACACTGGGAGCACACCAGTAGGCACTGGGAGCGCCCCAGTACGCCCTGGGGCCAGCCCCGCCGCCCAGCATCCCACCCCAGTACCATATCCCTCCACACTGCAGCGTTATCTTCCACCCCCACTATCCCAGCCTGCACTGGAGACCTCCCAGTAAGCACTGGGAGCATCCCAGTAGGCACTGGGAGCGCCCCAGTACGCCCTGGGGCCAGCCCCGCCACCCAGCATCCCACCCCAGTACCATATCCCTCCCTACGACCCCATTATCTCGCATCCCCACTAGCCCAGCATGCACTGGAGACCTCCCAGTAAGCACTGGGAGCATCCCTATAAGCACTGGGGCCTTCCCAGTATACACTAGGGCTCTCCCAGTATGAAACAAGGCCCTCCCAGTGGGCACCCAGCCCTTCCCAGCAAGCACTGCACCCTCCTAATATGCATTAGGCACTTCCCAGTAAGCACCGGGGCCCTCCCAGTAAGCACTGGGAGCGCCCCAGTATACACCAGGGCCCTCCCAGTAGGCACCCAGCCCTTCCCAGCAAGCACTGCGCCCTCCCAGTACGCATTAGGTACTCCCCAGTATGCCCCGGGGCCCTCCCAGTAAGCACCGGGGCCCTCCCAGTAAGCACTGGGAGCGCCCCAGTATACACCAGGGCCCTCCCAGTAAGCACTGGGAGCGTCCCAGTATACACCAGGGCTCTCCCAGTAGGCACCCAGCCCTTCCCAGCAAGCACTGCGCCCTCCCAGTACGCATTAGGTACTTCCCAGTATGCCCCGGGGCCCTCCCAGTAAGCACCGGGGCCCTCCCAGTAAGCACTGGGAGCGTTCCAGTATACACCAGGGCTCTCCCAGTAGGCACCCAGCCCTTCCCGGCAAGCACTGCGCCCTCCCAGTATGCATTAGGTACTTCCCAGTATGCCCCGGGGCCCTCCCAGTAAGCACCGGGGCCCTCCCAGTAAGCACTGGGAGCGTCCCAGTATACACCAGGGCCCTCCCAGTAAGCACTGGGAGCACCCCAGTATACACCAGGGCCCTCCCAGTAGGCACCCAGCCCTTCCCGGCAAGCACTGCGCCCTCCCAGTACGCATTAGGTACTTCCCAGTATGCCCCGGGGCCCTCCCAGTAAGCACCGGGGCCCTCCCAGTAAGCACTGGGAGCGTCCCAGTATACACCAGGGCCCTCCCAGTAAGCACTGGGAGCATCCCAGTATACACCAGGGCTCTCCCAGTAGGCACCCAGCCCTTCCCAGCAAGCACTGCGCCCTCCCAGTACGCATTAGGTACTTCCCAGTATGCCCCGGGGCCCTCCCAGTAAGCACCGGGGCCCTCCCAGTAGGAAACCAGCCCCCCCCGTGGGCGGGGCAGGGGGCGGAGCAGGGGGCGGGGCTTACCTGGGGCCAGTCCAACATGGCGGCCAGGAGCTGCCCCGTCTGGTTACAGTCGTCGTCGATCGCCTGGGGGGGGGGGGGGGGAGGCACCTATAGGGGACCCTATAGGGACCCAGCACCCACAGGGACCCTATAGGGACCCCGGCACCCCCCACCCCCACCCTATAGGGGCACCCAGGACCCCCCCATAGGGACTATAGGGCCCCCCCATAGGGGCTATAGGGCACCCAGGACCCCCCACACACCCTATAGGGGCACCCAGGACCCCCCCATAGGGGCTATAGGGCACCCAGGACCCCCCCCCACACCCTATAGGGGCACCCAGGACCCCCCCATAGGGGCTATAGGGCACCCAGGACCCCCCCCCCACACCCTATAGAGGCACCCAGAACCCCCCCATAGGGGCTATAGGGCACCCAGGACCCACACACACACCCCCTATAGGGGCACCCAGGACCCCCCCATAGGGGCTATAGGGCACCCAGGACCCCCCCCCACACCCTATAGAGGCACCCAGAACCCCCCCATAGGGGCTATAGGGCACCCAGGACCCACACACACCCCCTATAGGGGCACCAAGGACCCCCCCATAGGGGCTATAGGGCCCCCCATAGGGGCTATAGGGCACCCAGGACCCACACACACCCCCTATAGGGGCACCCAGGACCCCCCCATAGGGGCTATAGGGCACCCAGGACCCCCCCCCACACCCTATAGAGGCACCCAGAACCCCCCCATAGGGGCTATAGGGCACCCAGGACCCACACACACCCCCTATAGGGGCACCCAGGACCCCCCCATAGGGGCTATAGGGCCCCCCATAGGGGCTATAGGGCACCCAGGACCCCCCCCCCCATAGGGGCACCCAAGATCCCCCCCCCACCTCCACCCTATAGGGGCTATAGGGCACCCAGGACCCCCCACACACCCTATAGAGGCACCCAGGACCCCCCACCCCCCCCATAGGGGCTATAGGGCACCCAAGACACCCCCCCCCTTCCACCCTATAGGGGCTATAGGACACCCACGACACACACCCCCCCCCTATAGAACTTATAGATCAAGGGTTATAGGGAAGCCATAGGGGAATCTATGGGGAGGTTATGGGGGGGCCATTGGGGCACAATGGGGGATCCATAGGGGTCTCCATAGGGGCTGCCTAGGGGGACCCATGGGGGCTCAATAGGGGAACTATGGGGGTCCATAGGGGCACTCTGGGGGCTCTATAGGGGTCTCCATAGGGGTCTCCATAGGGGGCTCCATAGGGGCTTGATGGGTGATCTCATGGGGGATCCATGGGGGATCCATAGGGGGGTGATGGGGGCACTCTGGGGGCTCCAGAGGGGTCCCTATAGGGGTCTCCATAGGGGTCTCCATAGGGATCTATAGGGGTCTCTATAGGGGTCCACAGGGGCTTAGATGGGTGATCTCATGGGGGATCCATGGGGGGATGATGGGGGCACTCTGGGGGCTCTATAGGGGGCTCCATAGGGGTCTGTATAAGGCTCTCCATAGGGGTCTGTATAAGGCTCTCCATAGGGGTCTATAGGGCTCTCCATAGGGATCTCCATAGGGGCTTGATGGGTGATCTCATGGGGGATCCATGGGGGATCCGTAGGGGGGTGATGGGGGCACTCTGGGGCCTCCATAGGGGTCCCTATAGGGGTCTCTGCCCATAGGGGTCCCTATAGGGGTCTCCATAGAGGTCTATAGGGATCCCTATAGGGGGCTCCATAGGGGTCCCTCCCCATAGGGGTCCCTATAGGGCTCTCCATAGAGGTCTATAGGGGTCCCTATAGGGGGCTCCATAGGGGTCCCTCCCCATAGGGGTCCCTATAGGGCTCTCCATAGGGGTCTATAGGGGTCCCTATAGGGGGCTCCATAGGGGTCTATAGGGGTCTCTCCCCATAGGGGTCCCTCCCCATAGGGGTCCCTATAGGGGTCTCCATAGAGGTCTATAGGGATCCCTATAAGGGGCTCCATAGGGGTCCCTCCCCATAGGGGTCTCTCCCCATAGGGGTCCCTATAGGGCTCTCCATAGGGGTCCCTATAGGGGTCCCTCCCCATAGAGATCCCTATAGGGGTCTCCATAGAGGTCTATAGGGATCCCTATAGGGGGCTCCATAGGGGTCCCTCCCCATAGGGGTCCCCATAGGGCTCTCCATAGGGGTCCCTCCCCATAGGGGTCCCTATAGGGGTCTCCATAGAGGTCTATAGGGGTCCCTATAGGGGGCTCCATAGGGGTCCCTCCCCATGGGGGTCCCTATAGGGGTCTCCATAGAGGTCTATAGGGGTCCCTATAGGGGGCTCCATAGGGGTCTATAGGGGTCTCTCCCCATAGGGGTCCCTCCCCATAGGGGTCCCTATAGGGCTCTCCATAGAGGTCTATAGGGGTCCCTATAGGGGGCTCCATAGGGGTCCCTCCCCATAGGGGTCCCTCCCCATAGGGGCCCTATAGGGGTCTCCATAGAGGTCTATAGGGGTCCCTATAGGGGGCTCCATAGGGGTCCCTCCCCACAGGGGTCCCTATAGGGCTCTCCATAGGGGTCTATAGGGGTCTCCATAGGGGTCCCTCCCCATAGGGGTCTCCATAGGGGTCTATAGGGATCCCTATAAGGGGCTCCATAGGGGTCCCTCCCCACAGGGGTCCCTCCCCATAGGGCTCCCCACAGGGGTCTATAGGGGCCCCGCCCCCCGGCGCCTCCTCACCTGCTTGCCCAGCAGCACCAGTTGCGGCCGCAGCCGCCCCACCAGTCCGGCCAGCGCCGCCGCCGCCTCCCGGGGTCCCCCCGGCGGCCCCTCCCCCGCCTCGGCCAGCACCGCCCGGTCGGCGCCCAGCGCCAGCGCCGTCCGCAGCACCTCCTGGGGGGGGAGGGGCGGCACCCATGGGCGGGGGGGAGGGGGGGGACACACCCCCCACCCCCCACCCCCCAACCCCCTCCCCCATGGGGCACCCCGATACCCCTCCCCCCCCATGGGGCACCCAGGGCGGAGGGAGACCCCCCCCCCCCAAAGGGCACCCAGGGGTCAGGGGGAACCCCCACTAGTGCCCCTCCCCCCCCAGGGTATACCCCCCCCACCACCCCCCTCCCCCCCCCCATGGGGCACCCAGGGGTCAGGGAGGACCCCCCCACTAGCGCCCCTCCCCCCCCCAGGGGACACCCCCCCCCCCAACCCCCTCCCCCCCCATGGGGCACCCCGATACCCCTCCCCCCCCATGGGGCACCCAGGGGTCAGGGAGGACCCCCCCACTAGTGCCCCTCCCCCCCCCAGGGGACACCCCCCCCCCCAACCCCCTCCCCCCCCATGGGGCACCAGGGCAGAGGGAGACCCCCCCAACCCCCCCAACCCCCTCCCCCATGGGGCACCCCGATACCCCTCCCCCCCCCATGGGGCACCCAGGGGTCAGGGGAACCCCCACTAGTGCCCCTCCCCCCCCCAGGGGATACCCCCCCCCCCAACCCCCTCCCCCCCCCCATGGGGCACCCAGGGGTCAGGGGGGACCCCCCACTAGTGCCCCTCCCCCCCCCAGGGGATACCCCCCCCCCAACCCCTCCCCCCCCATGGGGCACCCCGATACCCCTCCCCCCCCCTATGGGGCACCCAGGGGTCAGGGGGGACCCCCCACTAGTGCCCCTCCCCCCCCAGGGGACACACCCCCCCCCCCCCCCCAAACCCAGTGGATTATCCGCAGGAACCACACGCCTTGGGGGGGGGGGGGGGAATCCCAGTTCTGGGGGGCTCCCAGGAGTTTTGGGGGGCCCTTAAGCGCTCGGGTGAACCCCAACAGCTCAGGGGGGACCCTAAGAGTCCTGGGGGACCCCAAAAGTGCCCCCAGCCACCCAGGAGACCCCCAAACCCCCCCCCAAACCCCCCCAACCCCGGGGCAGTGGATTATCCGCAGGAACCGCACGCCTTGAGGTGGGGGGGGGATCCCAGTTCTGGGGGGCTCCCAGGAGTTTTGGGGGGCCCCCAAATGCTCGGGGGGGACCCCAAGAATTCGGTGGGGATCGCGGACCCCCAAGAGTGACCCAGGAGACCCCCAAACCCCCCCAAACCCCCCCCAACCCCAGGGGCAGTGGATTATCCGCAGGAACCGCACGCCTTGAGGGCGGGAACCTCCCCTTCTGGGGGGCTCCCAGGAGTTTTGGGGGGGCCCTTAAGAGCTCGGGGGACCCTAAGAGCTCAGGGGGTACCCCAAGAATTTGGGGGGGGATCGGGGACCCCCAAGAGTGACCCAGGAGACCCCCAAAACCCCCCCAACCCCCCCAACCCAGTGGATTATCCGCAGGAACCGCACGCCTTGAGGTGGAGGGGAATCCCAGTTCTGGGGGGCTCCCAGGAGTTTTGGGGGGCCCCCAAATGCTCGGGAGGACCCCAAGAACTCGGGGGGGATCGGGGACCCCCAAGAGTGACCCAGGAGACCCCCAAACCCCCCCAAACCCCCCCCCAACCCCAGGGCAGTGGATTATCCGCAGGAACCGCACGCCTTGAGAGGGCAGAACTCCCCTTCTGGGGGGCTCCGAGGAGTTTTGGGGGGCCCCCAAATGCTCGGGGGGACCCCAAGAATTCGGTGGGGATCGCAGACCCCCAAGAGTGACCCAGGAGACCCCCAAACCCCCCCAAACCCCCCCCAACCCCAGGGGCAGTGGATTATCCGCAAGAACCGCACGCCTTGAGGGGGGGAACCTCCACTTCTGGGGGGCTCCCAGGAGTTTTGGGGGGCCCTTAGGAGCTCGGGGGGACCCTAAGAACTCAGGGGGGACCCCAAGAATTCGGGGGGGATCACGGACCCCCAAGAGTGACCCAGGAGACCCCCAAAACCCCCCCAACCCCCCCAACCCAGTGGATTATCCACAGGAACCGCACGCCTTGAGGGGGGGAACCTCCCCTTCTGGGGGGCTCCAGGAGTTTTGGGGGGCCCTTAAGCGCTCGGGTGAACCCCAAGAGCTCAGGGGGGACCCTAAGAGTTCGGGGGGGACCCCAAAGTGCCCCCAGCCACCCAGGAGACCCCCAAAACCCCCCCCAACCCCCCAACCCCAGGGGCAGTGGATTATCCGCAGGAACCGCACGCCTTGAGGGGGGGGGGAGAATCCCAGTTCTGGGGGGCTCCGAGGAGTTTTGGGGGGCCCCCAAATGCTCGGGGAGGACCCCAAGAACTCGGGGGGGATCGGGGACCCCCAAGAGTGACCCCAGGAGACCCCCAAAACCCCCCCAAACCCCCCAACCCAGTGGATTATCCGCAGGAACCGCACGCCTTGAGAGGGCAGAACTCCCTTCTGGGGGGGCTCCCAGGAGTTTTGGGGGGCCCCCAAATGCTCGGGGGGGGGGACCCCAGAGTTCAGGGGGGTGGGGGGGGTGGGGGGGTTCCCGAGGCTGACCTGGCAGACGCGGGGTCCCACGGAGACGGCGACCACCTCGGCGGCCCGCCCCCCGCTCCCGCAGCCGCACGGCCTCCTCCAGGGCGATCTCGCAGAAGGGGTTCAGCGAGTGCTTCACCCCCTGCGTCTGCACCCCCCCGCCCCCCGCCGCCACGCGGCACCTGCGGGGGGCACCCACAAAATCGGGGGGGGGGTCCCCGGGCACCCCCAGGCACCCCCAGCCCCCCCAGCCCCCCGTTATCCCCCAGGGAATGGAGCCAGGGGGTTGGGGGGACTCAGGGCTTTGTGGGGCTGAGGGGGTTGGGGGGGGGTCCCGGGGGGGTTTGGGGCGGCACCCAGGGGTTCAGGGGGGTTTCAGGGGTTTGGGGGGGTCCTCAGGGTTTTTTGGGGCACCCCAGAGCCCCCAGCCCCCCATTATCCCCCAGGGAAAGGAGCCAGGGGGCTGAGGGGGATGCGGGAGATCGGGGGGGGCTGAGGGGTTTGGGGGGGTCCCGGGGGGTTTTGGGGGGGGCACCGAGGGGTTTGGGGGGGTCCTCAGGGGTTTTGGGAGGGTTTTGGGGGGCACCCAGGGGTCCAGGGGCACCCCCAGCCCCCCCAGCCCCCCGTTATCCCCCAGGGAAAGGAGCCAGGGGGCTGGGGGGATGCGGGAGATCGGGGGGGGGCTGAGGGGTTTGGGGGGGCACCGAGGGGTTAAGGGGGGTCCCAGGGGTTAAGGGGGGTCCCAGGGGTTCATGGGGGGGTCTCAAGGTTTTTGGGGGGCACCCAGGGGTTCAGGGGCACCCCCAGACCCCCCAGCCCCCATTATCCCCCAGGGAAAGGAGCCAGGGGGCTGGGGGGGATGCGGGAGATCGGGGGGGGGCTGAGGGGTTTGGGGGGGCACCGAGGGTTAAGGGGGGTCCCAGGGGTTCATGGGGGGGTCCCAGGGGTTTTGGGGGGGTTTTGGGGGGCACCCAGGGGTCCCCGGGCACCCCCAGCCCCCCCAGCCCCCCGTTATCCCCCCAGGGAAAGGAGCCAGGGGGCTGGGGGGATGAGGGAGATCGGGGA
>NW_028237800.1:33849-61428 GCF_034619465.1 Leptosomus discolor
TAAGACCTGGGCCACCATGGGGCAAAGATCTGGGCCACCATGGGCCACCATGGAGCACAGAACTGGGCCACCATGGGCCACCATGGGGTGAAGATCTGGGCCACCATGGGGCGAAGATCTGGGCCACCATGGGCCACCACGGAGCAAAGAGCTGGGCCACCGTGGGGTGAAAATCTGGGCCACCATGGAGTGAAGATCTGGGCCACCATGGGGCGAAGATCTGGGCCACCACAGGGTGAAGATCTGGGCCACAACAGGGCAAAGATCTGGGCCACCATGGGCCACCATGGAGCACAGAACTGGGGCCACCATGGGGTGAAGATCTGGGCCACCACAGGGTGAAGATCTGGGCCACCATGGGGTGAAGATCTGGGCCACCATGGGCCACCATGGGGTGAAGATCTGGGCCACCATGGGGCAAAGATCTGGGCCACCATGGGGTGAAGATCTGGGCCACCACGGGGTGAAGATCTGGGCCACCACAGGGCAAAGATCTGGGCCACCATGGGCCACCACGGGGTGAAGATCTGGGCCACCATGGGGCAAAGATCTGGGCCACCATGGGGCAAAGATCTGGGCCACCACGGGGGTGAAGATCTGGGCCACCATGGGGTGAAGATCTGGGCCACCACGGGGTGAAGATCTGGGCCACCACAGGGCAAAGATCTGGGCCACCATGGGCCACCACGGGGTGAAGATCTGGGCCACCATGGGGCAAAGATCTGGGCCACCATGGGGCAAAGATCTGGGCCACCACGGGGTGAAGATCTGGGCCACCATGGGCCACCATGGGGTGAAGATCTGGGCCACTATGGAGCAAAGATCTAGGCCACCATGGGCCACCACGGAGCACAGAACTGGGCCACCATGCAGCAAAGATCTGGGCCACCATGCGGCAAAGATCTAGGCCACCACGGGACAAAGATCTGGGCCACCATGGGGTGAAGATCTGGGCCACCACGGAGCAAAGATCTGGGCCACCATGGGCCACCATGGAGCACAGAACTGGGCCACCATGGGGTGAAGATCTGGGCCACCACGGGGTGAAGATCTGGGCCACCATGGGCGATCACGGAGCAAAGAGCTGGGCCACCGTGGGGTGAAAATCTGGGCCACCATGGAGTGAAGATCTGGGCCACCATGGGGTGAAGATCTGGGCCACCATGGGGTGAAGATCTGGGCCACCACGGAGCAAAGACCTGGGCCACCATGGGGCAAAGATCTGGGCCACCATGGGCCACCATGGAGCACAGAACTGGGCCACCATGGGCCACCATGGGGTGAAGATCTGGGCCACCACGGGGTGAAGATCTGGGCCACCATGGGCCATCACGGAGCACAGAACTGGGCCACCATGGGGTGAAAATCTGGGCCACCATGGAGTGAAGATCTGGGCCACCATGGGGCGAAGATCTGGGCCACCACGGGGTGAAGATCTGGGCCACAACAGGGCAAAGATCTGGGCCACCATGGGCCACCATGGAGCACAGAACTGGGCCACCATGGGGTGAAGATCTGGGCCACCACGGGGTGAAGATCTGGGCCACCATGGAGCGAAGATCTGGGCCACCACGGGGTGAAGATCTGGGCCACCATGGGGCGAAGATCTGGGCCACCACGGGGTGAAGATCTGGGCCACCACGGGGTGAAGATCTGGGCCACCATGGGGTGAAGATCTGGGCCACCATGAGGCGAAGAGCTGGGCCACCATGGGGTGAAGATCTGGGCCACCATGGGGCGAAGATCTGGGCCACCACGGAGTGAAGATCTGGGCCACCATGGAGTTGGGCCACCATGGAGCAAAGATCTGGGCCACCACGGGGCGAAGATCTGGGCCACCACGGGGTGAAGATCTGGGCCACCACGGGGTGAAGATCTGGGCCACAACAGGGCAAAGATCTGGGCCACCATGGGCCACCATGGGGTGAAGATCTGGGCCACCATGAGGCGAAGATCTGGGCCACCATGGGCGAAGATCTGGGCCACCATGGGGTGAAGATCTGGGCCACCATGGGGTGAAGATCTGGGCCACTATGGAGCAAAGATCTAGGCCACCATGGGCCACCATGGAGCACAGAACTGGGCCACCATGCAGCAAAGATCTGGGCCACCACGGGACAAAGATCTGGGCCACCATGGGGCGAAGATCTGGGCCACCATGGGCCACCACGGAGCAAAGAGCTGGGCCACCGTGGGGTGAAAATCTGGGCCACCATGGAGTGAAGATCTGGGCCACCATGGGGCGAAGATCTGGGCCACCATGGGGTGAAGATCTGGGCCACCACCGGGGTGAAGATCTGGGCCACCATGGGCCACCATGGGGTGAAGATCTGGGCCACCATGGGGTGAAGATCTGGGCCACCACGGGGCGAAGATCTGGGCCACCACGGGGTGAAGATCTGGGCCACCATGGGGTGAAGATCTGGGCCACCATGGGGTGAAGATCTGGGCCACCACGGGGCGAAGATCTGGGCCACCATGGGGTGAAGATCTGGGCCACCACGGGTGAAGATCTGGGCCACCATGGGCCACCATGGGGTGAAGATCTGGGCCACCATGGGGTGAAGATCTGGGCCACCATGGGGTGAAGATCTGGGCCACCACGGGGCGAAGATCTGGGCCACCATGGGGCCGGGCCCCCAAACCCCCTGGAGAACGTGGAGCCGTGGGGGACACCTGAGCTGCTGGGGGGGGTGGGGGGAGGGGAGGGGGAGGGGAGGGGGAGGGGGAGGGGAGGGGAGGGGGGGGAGGGGACGACGACACACAAATTTGGGGGGGAGGGGGGGAGGGGAAAACCCCCAATAAATCGGGAGCAAAAGCAACTGGTGACGTCATCGCTGACATCCTGGGGGCCCAACCCCCCCTCCCCCTCCCCCCACCCCCCCACCCCACCCCACCCCCACCCCACCCCCCCAAACATGGATCCTTGAGGTTCTACAAGAATCTCTTTATTGAGGCAAAACGCAGCAAAAAAACACCACCAACAGTGGGGGAGGGGAGAGTGGGCGGGGCCAAGAGGACCTCAGCTGCCGCGGTCACCTTGGCTCCGCCCACCGAGAAGACAAGATGGCGGCGGGGGGGGTGGGGGGGGGAGTGTAGTGTTTGTCCCCTGCCCGGTCCCCGTAGGGGGGAGGGGGGGGGAGAAGGGCAAGGGGGCGGAGCCAAGGGTGGGCGACGCCCATGGGTGGAGCCCTGAGAGGAGAGGGGAGGGGGGAGGGGGGAGGGGTCACCCTGAGGGGAGCAAGATGGCGGCGCGGGGGCTGGGGGGGGGGGGGGGGAGGGGAAGAGGTTGGGCTCGACCGCCAAGGGTTGACCCAACCCAAGAGGGTCTCGACCAATCCCTGAGCAGCTCAAGCGGGATGGGCCAATCAGAGGGCGCCCAGACTGACCAATCCCGGGTCTGGGCCACCATTGGCCAACCGAGGTCTTCAGGAAGATCAACCGACCAATGGGCAACCCCCGACCTTCCAAGAGACCAATCCAACCCAAGACACTCTCGACCAATCCCTGCGCAGCTCAAGCGGGATGGGCCAATCAGAGGGCGCCCAGACCGACCAACCCCGGGTCTGGGCCACCATTGGCCAACCGAGGCCTTCAGGAAGATCAACCGACCAATGGGCAACCCCCAGACCTTCCCACAGACCAATCCAACCCAAGAGCCTCTTGACCAATCCCTGCGCAGCGCAACGGGGATGGGCCAATCAGGTCTCGCCCAGCCCCACCAACCCCGGGTCTGGGCCACCATTGGCCAACCGAGGCCTTCAAGAAGCCCAACCCAACCAATGGGCAACCCCCAGACCAACGGGGCCCCATCCCGACGCCGACCAATCACAGGCGGCCGCAGGGCAAGGTCGCCGTGACCTCAGCCCCTACGGCCCCGCCCCCCCTTGAGCCGCTCCCGGGGCCAATCAACGGCCGAGCGCCCCCCCGCCCCCCCCCCCGCCCCCCCCACCCCCCCCGCCGCGACCTCCTTCCTCCGCCGAGAAACGAAGCATCAAAAAAAAAACCCCAAAACCCCCCCAAATTTCACCATTTCCCCCCCCCCAAATTTCATCATTTTCCCCCCCAAAATTTCACCATTTTCCCCCAAAATTTCACCATTTTCCCCCCAAAATTTCACCATTTTTCCCCCAAAATTTGACTATTTCCCCCCAAAATTTCACCATTTTCCCCCCAAAAATTTCACCATTTTCCCCCCCAAAATTTCACCATTTTTCCCCAAAAAATTCCACCATTTCCCCCCCCAAAATTTCACCATTTTTCCCCCAAAATTTCACCATTATTCCCCCCAAAATTTCACTATTCCCCCCAAAATTTCACCATTTCCCCCCCAAATTTCATCATTCCCCCCCAAAATTTCACCATTTTCCCCCAGAAAATTTCACCATTTTTCCCCCAAAATTTCACCATTTCCCCCCCAAAATTTCACCATTTTTCCCCCAAAAATTTCACCATTTCCCCCCAAAATTTCACCATTTTTCCCCCAAAAATTCCACCATTTCCCCCCAAAATTTCACCATTTTTCCCCCAAAATTTCACCACTTTCCCCCCAAAATTTCACCATTTTTCCCCAAAAAATTTCACCATTTCCCCCCCAAAAATTTCACCATTTCCCCCCCAAAAAATTTCACCATTTCCCCCCCCAAAATTCCACCATTTCCCCCCCAAAATTTCACCATTTCCCCCCCCCAAAAGCCCCGCCCCCGGAAACGAGGGAATCGCGCCGGAAAGGGCCCCCGGGGAGGTGGGGGGGAGGGGGAGGCGACGCCCAGGCCCCGTCGGGCGGGGGCGGGGTTACACGGGGGGCGGGGCGGCGGCGGGGGGCGGGGCCGGGCGGTGGAAGTTGGTCTCCTTGTAGACGAACCAAGAGCTCCCGGCCCAGAGGACGAGGTTGAGGAAGCCGAAGACCTGGCAGAGGAAGAGGAAGGTGCCTCAGTTTCCCTCCCCATCCCCCTCAAGGTCTCCAGAGGGACCTCCCGGTAAGGCCCCGCCCCCTCCCCGCCTCAGTTTCCCCACTCAGCTCCTTCCAACACCCACCCCCGTGGTCCATGGTGGACCTCCAAGAGTTTCTTCAACCCAACCTTGCCTCAGTTTCCCCACTCAGCCCTTCCAACACCCACCCCCAACCCCATGGTGGACCTCCAGGAGGTTCCTCACCCCAATCCCGCCTCAGTTTTCCCCCTCAACTCTTGCAACACCCACCCCCAAAGTCATGGTGGACCTCCAAGAGGTTCCTCAACCCTCAACATGGCCTCAGTTTCCCCACACAGCTCCTCCCAAGCCCATGGTGGACCTCCAGGAGGTTCCTCAACCCAACCCTGCCTCAGTTTCCCCACTCAACTCTTCCAACACCCACCCCCATGGTCCATGGTGGACCTCCAAGAGGTTCCTCACCCCAACCCCGCCTCAGTTTCCCCACTCAGCTCTTCCAACACCCATCCCCAACCCCATGGTGGACCTCCAAGAGGTTCCTCACCCCAACCCCGCCTCAGTTTCCCCCCTCAGCCCTTCCAACACCCACCCCCCAACCCCATGGTGGACCTCCAGGAGGTTCCTCACCCCAATCCCGCCTCAGTTTCCCCCCTCAACTCTTCCAACACCCACCCCCAAGGTCATGGTGGACCTCCAAGAGCTTCCTCAACCCAACCCTGCCTCAGTTTCCCCCCCTCAGCTCTTCCACCACCCACCCCCAACCCATGGTGGACCTCCAAGAGGTTCCTCACCCCAACCCCGCCTCAGTTTCCCACTCAGCTCTTCCAACACCCATCCCCAACCCCATGGTGGACCTCCAGGAGGTTCCTCACCCCAATCCCGCCTCAGTTTCCCCCCTCAGCTCTTCCAACACCCACCCCCAACCCCATGGTGGACCTCCAAGAGCTTCCTCAACCCAACCTGCCTCAGTTTCCCCCCTCAGCTCTTCCAACACCCACCCCCAACCCCATGGTGGACCTCCAGGAGGTTCCTCACCCCAATCCCGCCTCAGTTTCCCCCCTCAGCTCTTCCAACACCCACCCCCATGGTCCATGGTGGACCTCCAAGAGGTTCCTCACCCCAACCCCGCCTCAGTTTCCCCCCCTCAGCCCTTCCAACACCCACCCCCAACCCCATGGTGGACCTCCAGGAGGTTCCTCACCCCAACCCCGCCCATCCCGTCCCCTCCCCCCTCCCCCCGTCCAGGGACCCACCACGGAGACGTTGAGGGAGCCCATGGGGGTGACCCCCCCGGGGACGCAGGTGACGGCGGGGGGGGGTGGCAGTGGGGCAAGGTGGCCGCCGTCGAGGTCTTGACGTCCGTGAGGGCCTTGGCCCAGGCCGAGGAGCTCACGAGCCACAGGAAGGAGAAGGCCACGGTGGCCAGGAAGTCCTGGGGAGGACAAGGGGGGTGGGACTTGAGGGGGGGGGGGTGGGGGGGCACCCCAAAATCTGGGGGCTGGAGAGGACAACCATGGTGGACCCCAAAATACGTGGGGATGGAGAGGAGAATCGTGGTGGACCCCAAAATCTGGGGGATGGAGAAGACAATCGTGGTGGACTCCAAAAATCTGGGGGGGTGGAGAGGACAACCATGGTGGACCCCAAAATCTAGGGGGGGTGGGAGGACAATCGTGGTGGACCCCAAAATCTGGGGGATGGAGCGGAGAATCGTGGGGGACCCCAAAATCTGGGGGGGTGGAGAAGACAACCATGGGGGACCTCAAGTTCTAAAGACCTTGGGGGTGGAGAGGTCAACCATGGGGGACCCCAAAATCTGGAGATGGAGAAGACAATCGTGGGGGACCCCAAAATCTGGGGGCTGGAGAGGACAATCATGGTGGACCCCAAAATACGTGGGGGTGGAGAGGACAACCATGGGGGACCTCAAGTCTAAAGACCTTGGGGTGAAGAGGAGGACCATGGTGGACCCCAAAATCTGGGGGGAGGAGAGGACAATCGTGGTGGACCCCAAAATCTGGGGGATGGAGAAGACAATCGTGGTGGACCCCAAAAATCTGGGGGGGTGGAGAAGAACCGTGGTGGAGCCCAAGTTCTACACCTTGGGGGTGGAGAGGTCAACCATGGTGGACCCCAAAATCTAGGGGGGGTGGGAGGACAATTGTGGTGGACCCCAAAATCTGGGGGATGGAGAGGAGAATCGTGGTGGACCCCAAAATACGTGGGGGTGGAGAGGACAACCATGGGGGACCTCAAGTTCTAAAGACCTTGGGGGTGGAGAGGTCGACCATGGTGGACCCCAAAATCTGGGGGGAGGAGAGGACAACCATGGGGGATCCCAAAAATCTGGAGATGGAGAGGAGAATCGTGGGGAACCCCAAAATACGTGGGGGTGGAGAGGACAACCATGGTGGACCCCAAAATCTGGGGAGTGGAGAGGACAATCGTGGTGGACCCCAAAATCTGGAGATGGAGAGGACAACCATGGTGGACCCCAAAATACGTGGGGGTGGAGAGGACAACCATGGGGGACCCCAAGTTCTAAAGACCTTGGGGGTGGAGAGGTCGACCATGGTGGACCCCAAAATCTAGGGGGGAGGAGAGGACAACCATGGTGGACCCCAAAATCTGGGGGATGGAGAGGACAACCATGGGGGACCCCAAAATACGTGGGGGTGGAGAGAACAAGCATGGGGGACCTCAAGTTCTAAAGACCTTGGGGGTGGAGAGGTCAACCATGGGGGACCCCAAAATGTGGGGGATGGAGAGGAGAATCGTGGTGGACCCCAAAAATCTGGGGGGGTGGAGAAGAACCGTAGTGGACCCCAAGTTCTACACCTTGGGGGTGGAGAGGTCAACCATGGGGGACCCCAAAATGTGGGGGGGGTGGAGAGGACAATCGTGGTGGACCCCAAAATCTGGGGGATGGAGCGGAGAATCGTGGTGGACCCCAAAATCTTGGTGGGGGTGGAGAGAACAACCATGGTGGACCCCAAAATACGTGGGGGTGGAGAGGACAACCATAGGGGACCCCAAGTTCTAAAGACCTTGGGGGTGGAAAGGACGACCATGGTGGACCCCAAAATCTGGGGGGAGGACAACCATGGGGGACCCCAAAAATTTGGAGATGGAGAGGAGAATCATGGTGGACCCCAAAATATGTGGGGGGGGAGAGGACAACCATGGGGGACCTCAAGTTCTAAAGACCTTGGGGGTGGAGAGGTCGACCATGGTGGACCCCAAAATCTGGGGGGAGGAGAACCATGGGGGACCCCAAAAATCTGGAGATGGAGAGGAGAATCGTGGGGGACCCCAAAATACGTGGGGGTGGAGAGGACAACCATGGGGGACCTCAAGTTCTAAAGACCTTGGGGGTGGAGAGGTCAACCATGGTGGACCCCAAAATCTGGGGGATGGAGAGGACAACCATGGAGGACCCCAAAAATCTGGAGATGGAGAGGACAATCATGGTGGACCCCAAAATCTTGGTGGGGATGGAGAGGACAATCGTGGTGGACCCCAAGTTGTATAGACCTTGGGGTGGAGAGGACAACCATGGGGGACCCCAAAATCTGGAGATGGAGAAGACAATCGTGGGGGACCCCAAAATCTGGGGGATGGAGAGGAGAATCGTGGTGGACCCCAAAATCTGGGGGATGGAGAGGAGAATCGTGGTGGACCCCAAAATCTGGGGGATGGAGAAGACAATCGTGGTGGACCCCAAAAATCTGGGGGGGTGGAGAAGAACCGTGGTGGAGCCCAAGTTCTACACCTTGGGGGTGGAGAGGTCAACCATGGGGGACCCCAAAATCTAGGGGGGGTGGGAGGACAATCGTGGTGGACCCCAAAATCTGGGGGATGGAGCGGAGAATCGTGGTGGACCCCAAAATCTTGGTGGGGGTGGAGAGAACAACCATGGTGGACCCCAAAATACGTGGGGGTGGAGAGGACAACCATAGGGGACCCCAAGTTCTAAAGACCTTGGGGGTGGAAAGGACGACCATGGTGGACCCCAAAATCTGGGGGGAGGACAACCATGGGGGACCCCAAAAATTTGGAGATGGAGAGGAGAATCGTGGGGGACCCCAAAATACGTGGGGGTGGAGAGGACAACCATGGGGGACCTCAAGTTCTAAAGACCTTGGGATGAAGAGGAGGACCATGGGGGACCCCAAAATCTGGGGGGGGGGGGGGGTGGGGTGGAGAAGACAACCATGGGGGACCCCAAAACCTGGTGAAGACGCGGAGAAGCCCCTCCCCCAAGGGGGCGGGGCACTTACCTCACATCCTGTCCGTGGCAGCAGGAGGAGAGAAGTTCAGAGGGGGGTTAGTGTCCGCCCCACCCCCACCCCCAAATGTCCTCCCACCCCCCCCAAAATCTCCCTCCCCCCCCCCCCCAGGCTCCACCCAGCTGGAGGGGGGAGGAAGATGACGGCGGCCATGATGATGCTCCACGGGGGGGGGGGGGGGGTGGAGCCCCAAGGGCTGCTGGGAGGGGTTGGCCAAGGGATGGGTGGGATGGATGGAGAAGACCTGGATGGAGAAGACCTGGAAGGTGGGATGGATGGAGAAGACCTGGATGGAGAAGACCTGGAGGGTGGGATGGAGGGAGACCAAGAGGGTGGGATGGAGGAAGAAGACCTGGATGGAGAAGACCAAGGTGGTCGGTTGGACGTTTGGAGAAGACCAAGGTGGTCGAGCGTTTGGAGAAGACCAAGGTGGTCGGGCGTTTGGAGAAGACCAAGGTGGTCGGGCGTTTGGAGAAGACCAAGGTGGTCGGGCGTTTGGAGAAGACCAAGGTGGTCGGGCGTTTGGAGAAGACCAAGGTGGTCGAGCGTTTGGAGAAGACCAAGGTGGTTGGACGTTTGGAGAAGACCAAGATGGTTAGACGTTTGGAGAAGACCAAGGTGGTTGGACGTTTGGAGAAGACCAAGGTGGTTGAGCGTTTGGAGAAGACCAAGGTGGTTGGTTGGACGTTTGGAGAAGACCAAGGTGGTTGGTTGGACGTTTGGAGAAGACCAAGATGGTTGGATGGAGAAGACCAAGGCGGTTGGGTGAATGGATGGAAAAGATCAGGAACAACAGATGGAGAAGACCAGGATGGTTGGGTGGATGAAGAACACCAGGATGGTTGGATGGAGAAGCCCAGGATGGTTGGATGGAAAAGCCCAGGATGGTTGGATGGAGAAGCCCAGGATGGTTGGATGGAGAAGCCCAGGATGGTTGGATGGAGAAGCCCAGGATGGTTGGATGGAGAAGCCCAGGATGGTTGGATGGATGAGGAACACCAACACGGTCGGTTGGTTGGAGGGATGGAGAAGACCCAGATGGTTGGAGAAGCCCAGGATGGTGGGATGGAGAAGACTGGAATGGTTAGATGGATGAGGAACACCAAGCTGGTCGGTTGGTTGGATGGATGAGGAACACCAAGAGAGTTGGATGGATGAGGAACACCAAGCTGGTCGGTTGGTTGGATGGATGAGGAACACCAAGAGGGTTGGATGGATGAGGAACACCAAGCTGGTCGGTTGGTTGGATGGATGGAGAAGACCCAGATGGTTGGATGGATGAGGAACACCAAGAGGGTTGGATGGATGGATGGAGAAGACCCAGATGGTTGGATGGATGAGGAACACCAACACGGTCGGTTGGTTGGATGGATGGAGAAGCCCCAGACGGTGGGATGGAGAAGCCCAGGATGGTTGGATGGATGAGGAACACCAAGAGGGTTGGGTGGATGGATGGAGAAGCCCCGGATGGTCGGATGGAGAAGACCCAGATGGTTGGATGGATGGTTGGATGGAGAAGCCCAGGATGGTGGCATGGAGAAGCCCAGGATGGTGGCATGGATGAGGAACATCAAGAGGGTTGGATGGATGAGGAACACCAAGCTGGTCGGTTGGTTGGATGGATGGAGAAGCCCCGGATGGTGGGATGGAGAAGACTGGAATGGTTGGATGGATGAGGAACACCAACATGGTTGGTTGGTTGGATGGATGGAGAAGCCCAGGATGGTTGCATGGATGAGGAACACCAAGAGGGTTGGTTGGATGGATGGATGGAGAAGCCCCAGATGGTGGGATGGAGAAGCCCAGGATGGTGGGATGGATGAGGAACACTAAGAGAGTTGGATGGATGGATGGAGAAGACCAAGATGGTTGGACGGAGAAGACCCAGATGGTTGGATGGATGGTTGGATGGAGAAGCCCAGGATGGTTGGATGGAGAAGCCCAGGATGGTTGGTTGGATGAGGAACACCAACACGGTCGGTTGGTTGGAGGGATGGAGAAGACCCAGATGGTTGGTTGGATGAGGAACACCAAGAGGGTTGGATGGATGAGGAACACCAAGAGGGTTGGATGAATGGATGGAGAAGACCAGGATGGTCGGATGGATGAGGAACACCAAGAGGGTTGGATGGATGAGGAACACCAAGAGGGTTGGATGGATGAGGAACACCAAGAGGGTTGGATGGATGAGGAACATCAAGCTGGTCGGTTGGTTGGATGGATGGAGAAGACCCAGATGGTTGGACGGAGAAGCCCAGGATGGTTGGTTGGATGAGGAACACCAACACGGTCGGTTGGTTGGAGGGATGGAGAAGACTGGAATGGTTGGACGGATGAGGAACACCAACATGGTTGGTTGGTTGGATGGATGGAGAAGACCAGGATGGTTGAATGGAGAAGACCAGAATGGTTGGATAGATGAGGAACACCAAGATGGCTGGATGGATGGAAAAGCCCCGGATGGTGGGATGGAGAAGCCCTGGATGGTGGGATGGATGAGGAACACCAAGAGGGTTGGTTGGATGAGGAACATCAAGAGAGTTGGATGGTTGGATGGAGAAGCCCAGGATGGTTGGATGGAGAAGCCCAGGATGGTTGGATGGATGAGGAACACCAACACGGTCGGTTGGTTGGATGGATGGAGAAGACCCAGATGGTTGGACGGAGAAGCCCAGGATGGTTGGTTGGATGAGGAACAGCAAGAGGGTTGGTTGGATGAGGAACACCAAGAGGGTTGGATGGATGAGGAACACCAAGAGGGTTGGTTGGATGAGGAACACCAAGAGGGTTGGATGGATGAGGAACACCAAGAGGGTTGGATGGATGAGGAACATCAAGCTGGTCGGTTGGTTGGAGGGATGGAGAAGCCCCGGATGGTGGGATGGATGAGGAACACCAAGAGGGTTGGTTGGATGGATGAGGAACACCAAGAGGGTTGGATGGTGGGACGGAGAAGCCCCAGGATGGTGGGACGGAGAAGCCCCAGGATGGTGGGACGGAGAAGCCCCAGGATGGTGGGACGGAGAAGCCCCAGGATGGTGGGATGGATGAGGAACACCAAGAGGGTTGGATGGATGGAGAAGACCCAGATGGTTGGACGGAGAAGCCCAGGATGGTTGGTTGGATGAGGAACAGCAAGAGGGTTGGTTGGATGAGGAACACCAAGAGGGTTGGATGGATGAGGAACACCAAGAGGGTTGGTTGGATGAGGAACACCAAGAGGGTTGGATGGATGAGGAACACCAAGAGGGTTGGATGGATGAGGAACATCAAGCTGGTCGGTTGGTTGGAGGGATGGAGAAGCCCCGGATGGTGGGATGGATGAGGAACACCAAGAGGGTTGGTTGGATGGATGAGGAACACCAAGAGGGTTGGATGGTGGGACGGAGAAGCCCCAGGATGGTGGGACGGAGAAGCCCCAGGATGGTGGGACGGAGAAGCCCCAGGATGGTGGGATGGATGAGGAACACCAAGAGGGTTGGATGGATGGATAAGACCCGGATGGTTGGATGGAGAAGCCCAGGATGGTTGGACGGATGAGGAACACCAAGAGGGTTGGATGGATGGATGGAGAAGCCCCGGACGGTGGGATGGAGAAGACTGGAATGGTTGGACGGATGAGGAACACCAAGCTGGTCGGTTGGTTGGATGGATGGAGAAGACCCAGATAGTTGGATAGAGAAGCCCAGGATGGTTGGTTGGATAAGAAACACCAATAGGGTTGGTTGGATGGATGGATGGAGAAGCCCCAGATGGTTGGATGGAGAAAGACCAGGATGGTTGGATGGATGAGGAACACCAACACGGTCGGTTGGTTGGATGGATGGAGAAGCCCAGATGGTGGGATGGAGAACACTGGAACGATTAGATGGATAAGGAACACCAACATGGTTGGTTGGTTGGACGGATGGAGAAGACCCAGATGGTTGGTTGGATGAGGAACATCAAGAGGGTTGGTTGGATGAGGAACACCAAGAGGGTTGGATGGATGAGGAACACCAAGAGGGTTGGATGGATGAGGAACACCAAGAGGGTTGGATGGATGAGGAACACCAAGAGGGTTGGATGGATGAAGAACACCAAGAGGGTTGGTTGGATGGATGGAGAAGACAAGGATGGTTGGATGAGGAACACCAAGAGGGTTGGATGGATGAGGAACACCAAGAGGGTTGGATGGATGAGGAACACCAAGAGGGTTGGATGGATGAGGAACACCAAGAGGGTTGGATGGATGAGGAACACCAAGAGGGTTGGTTGGATGGATGGAGAAGACAAGGATGGTTGGATGAGGAACACCAAGAGGGTTGGATGGATGAGGAACACCAAGAGGGCTGGATGGATGAGGAACACCAAGAGGGTTGGAGGGATGAGGAACACCAAGAGGGTTGGATGGATGAGGAACACCAAGAGGGTTGGATGGATGAGGAACATCAAGCTGGTCGGTTGGTTGGATGGATGGAGAAGCCCCAGATGGTTGGACGGAGAAGCCCAGGATGGTTGGTTGGATGAGGAACACCAAGAGGGTTGGATGGATGGATGGAGAAGCCCCAGATGGTGGGATGGAGAAGACTGGAATGGTTGGATGGATGAGGAACACCAAGAGGGTTGGATGTATGGATGGAGAAGACCAGGATGGTCGGATGGATGAGGAACACCAAGAGGGTTGGATGTATGGATGGAGAAGACCAGGATGGTCGGATGGATGAGGAACACCAAGAGGGTTGGATGTATGGATGGAGAAGACCAGGATGGTCGGATGGATGAGGAACACCAAGAGGGTTGGATGGATGAGGAACACCAAGAGGGTTGGTTGGATGAGGAACACCAAGAGGGTTGGTTGGATGAGGAACACCAAGAGGGTTGGTTGGATGAGGAACACCAAGAGGGTTGGTTGGATGAGGAACACCAAGAGGGTTGGATGGATGAGGAACACCAAGAGGGTTGGATGGATGGATGGAGAAGCTCCAGATGGTTGGACGGAGAAGACTGGAATGGTTGGACGGATGAGGAACACCAACATGGTTGGTTGGTTGGATGGATGGAGAAGACCAAGATGGTTGGATGGATGAGGAACACCAAGAGGGTTGGATGGATGAGGAATACCAAGAGGGTTGGATGGATGAGGAATACCAAGAGGGTTGGATGGATGAGGAACACCAAGAGGGTTGGATGGATGAGGAACACCAAGAGGGTTGGATGGATGAGGAACACCAAGAGGGTTGGATGGATGAAGAACACCAAGAGGGTTGGTTGGATGGATGGAGAAGACCAGGATGGTTGGGTGGAGAAGACCAGGATGGTTGGATGGATGAGGAACACCAAGAGGGTTGGATGGATGAGGAACACCAAGAGGGTTGGATGGATGAGGAACACCAAGAGGGTTGGATGGATGAGGAACACCAAGAGGGCTGGATGGATGAGGAACACCAAGAGGGTTGGATGGATGGATGGAGAAGACCAGGATGGTCGGATGGATGAGGAACACCAAGAGGGTTGGTTGGATGAGGAACACCAAGAGGGTTGGATGGATGAGGAACACCAAGAGGGTTGGATGGATGAGGAACATCAAGCTGGTCGGTTGGTTGGATGGATGGAGAAGACCCAGATGGTTGGATGGATGAGGAACACCAAGAGGGTTGGTTGGATGGATGAGGAACACCAAGAGGGTTGGATGGTGGGACGGAGAAGCCCCAGGATGGTGGGACGCAGAAGCCCCAGGATGGTGGGACGCAGAAGCCCCAGGATGGTGGGACGCAGAAGCCCCAGGATGGTTCGATGGATGAGGAACACCAAGAGGGTTGGATGGTTGGATGGAGAAGTCCCAGATGATTGGATGGAGAAGACTGGAATGGTTGGATGGATGAGGAACACCAAGAGGGTTGGTTGGATGAGGAACATCAAGCTGGTCGGTTGGTTGGACGGATGGAGAAGCCCCGGATGGTGGGATGGAGAAGCCCCCGATGGTGGGATGGAGAAGCCCCCGATGGTGGGATGGAGAAGCCCGAGCCACCGCCGGCGCGGACTCACCGCCAGGGGCAGCCTCCCGCCGGCGCCGCGGTAGAGGTGGAGGAAGCCCAGGTAGAGGCCGAGGGCGGCCAAGCTGTAGAGGAAGGAGAAGACGGCCACCGCCACGAAGAACTGGGCCGAGGAGGAGAAGTCCCCCACCAGGTGGACATCCGCCGCCCACGTCCGGTTGCAGAGCCCCGTCAGCGACGGCGTGAAGATGGCGTGGTTCAACCTGGGGGACACGGACACACCCAACCCCCAAGGGGTTGTCTTCTCCTGCCGGTGGCCTCTCAAGCCTTGCCCAGGAGCTTCTGGGGTCTCCTGGGATCTCGGGGCATCTCCCAACCCTTCCCAGAGCTTCAAGCTTCACCCATGAGGTCCTACAAGTTCTGGTGGCCCGCCACGGAGACCTCAAACCCAACTGCTGCTTCTTCTCTTCTCCTCCTCCATCTTTGAGGGAACCTTCTTGGACCTTCAACCACCTCCCAACCCTTCCCAGAACTTCAAGTCCCACCAACAAGGTCCTACAGCTGCTGGTGGCCCACCATGGAGACCTCAAACCCAACTCTTGCTTCTCTTCTTCTCCCCAACCATGTCTGAGGGACCTTCTTGGACCTTCAACCACCTCCCAACCCTTCCCAGACCTTCAAGTCCCACCAACAAGGTCCTACAAGTTCTGGTGGTCCGCCATGGAGACCTCAAACCCAACTCTTGCTTCTCTTCTTCTCCCCAACCATGTCTGAGGGACCTTCTTGGACCTTCAACCACCCCCCAACCCTTCCCAGACCTTCAAGATTCACCCATGAGATCCTACAAGTTCTGGAGGCCCACCTTGAAGACCTCAAACCCAACTCTTGCTTCTCTTCTTCTCCCTCTCCGTCTTTGAGGGACTTTCATGGATCTTCTTGGACCGTCAACCACCTCCCAACCCTTCCCAGACCTCCACCACCCACCAACAAGGTCCTACAGCTGCTGGTGGCCCACCATGGAGACCTCAAACCCAACTCTTGCTTCTCTTCTTCTCCCCATCCATGTCTGAGGGACCTTCTTGGACCTTCTTGGACCTTCAACCACCTCCCAACCCTTCCCAGACCTTCAAGATTCACCCACGAGGTCCTACAAATTCTGGTTGCCCACCATGGAGACCTCAAACCCAACTCTTGCTTCTCTTCTTCTCCCCAACCATGTCTGAGGGACCTTCTTGGACCTTCTTGGACCTTCAACCACCTCCCAACCCTTCCCAGACCTTCAAGTCCCACCAACAAGGTCCTACAAGTTCTGGAGGCCCACCTTGAAGACCTCAAACCCAACTCTTGCTTCTCTTCTTCTCCCCATTCATGTCTGAGGGACCTTCTTGGACCTTCTTGGACCTTCAACCACCTCCCAACCCTTCCCAGACCTTCAAGTCCCACCAACAAAGTCCTACAAGTTCTGGTCCACCATAGACACCTCAAACCCAACTCTTGCTTCTCTTCTTCTCCCCAACCATGTCTGAGAGACCTTCTTGGACCTTCAACCACCCCCCAACCCTTCCCAGACCTTCAAGATTCACCCACGAGGTCCTACAAATTCTGGTTGCCCACCATGGAGACCTCAAACCCACGTCCTTCTTCTCCTCTTCTCTCTCTCCATCTTTGAGGAACCTTCTTGGACCTTCTTGGACCATCAACCACCTCCCAACCCTTCCCAGACCTTCAAGATTCACCCACGAGGTCCTACAAGTTCTGGTTGTCCACCATAGACACCTCAAACCCAACTCCTGCTTCTCTTCTTCTCCCCATCCATGTCTGAGGGACCTTCTTGGATCTTCTTGGACCTTCAACCACCCCCCAACCTTTCCCAGATCTCCATCACCCACCAAGGTCCTACAGCTGCTGCTGGCCCACCATGGAGACCTCAAACCCAACTCTTGCTTCTTTTCTTCTCCCCATCCATGTCTGAGGGACCTTCTTGGACCTTCTTGGACCTTCTTGGACCTTCTTGGACCTTCAACCATCTCCCAACCCTTCCCAGACCTTCAAGTCCCACCAACAAGATCCTACAAGTTCTGGTGGCCCACCATGGAGACCTCAAACCCAATTCTTGCTTCTCTTCTTCTCCCCAACCATGTCTGAGGGACCTTCTTGGACCTTCTTGGACCTTCAACCACCCCCCAACCCTTCCCAGACCTCCACCACCCCCCAACGAGCTCCTACGAGTTCTGGTGACCCACCATGGAGACCTCAAGGCCAACTCCTTCTTCTCTTCTCCTCCCCACCCATCTTTGAGGGACCTCCTTGGACCTCCTCGCCCTCCTTGGCCCTCCAACCATGCCCCACCCCCTTCCTGGACCTCCGCTGCCCATCCCCCCCCAGTCCCACAGGTTCTGATTGGCCGACCCCACCGCTCTCCGCCCCCCCCCCCATGGCCCCTCCTCCCCGCCCACCTTTGAGGGACCTTCTAGGACCTTCTCGGACCTTCTCCCCCCCCCTTCCAGGACCTCCCTCGCCCACCCCCCCCCCCCCTCCTCCTCCAGCTTCTGATTGGCCGAGCCCACCGCTCTCCGCCTCCCCCCCCCCGGTTGCTCCTCCCCCCTGCCCCACCCCCCCCCCCCCTACGACCTTCCAGGACCTTCTCGCTCCTCCCCCCTTCCAGGACCTCCCGCCCCCCCCCCCCACCCCGCTGCTGCTGATTGGCCGCCCCGTACGACAGCGTCAAGGCCTCCCATTGGCCCCGCCCACTCCCCCCCCAAAAGAGGCGATTGGCCCCTCCCACGGCTCCGCCGCTCGCCCCGCCCAATCGGCCGCAGCCCCGCCCCGTCCCGCCCCCCCCCGCCGGCCAATCGGCGCCGGGGCTCACCGGAAGGGGTAGGCGAAGGGGGCGGCGACGCTGACGTTGGATTGGCCGTCGCAGGTGATGCGGAAGGTGACGGCGCCGCGGTAACCGCCGCAGGTGGCGAAGGCGAAGATGGAGAAAAGCTGCCGGGGAGCGGCAAAAGCGGGTGAGAAACGGGCGGAAACGGGCAAAAACGGGCAAAAGCGGGTGAGAAACGGGCAAAAACGGGCAAAAACGGGCAAAAGCGGGTGAGAAACGGGCAAAAACGGGCAAACGCGGGTGAGAAACGGGCAAAAACGGGCAAACACGGGCAAAAGCGGGTGAGAAACGGGCAAAAACGGGCAAACACGGGGGGAAACGGGCAAACACGGGGGGAAACGGGCAAACACGGGGGGAAACGGGCAAACACGGGGGGAAACGGGCAAACACGGGGGGAAACGGGCAAACACGGGGGGAAACGGGCAAACACGGGGGGAAACGGGCAAACACGGGGGGAAACGGGCAAACACGGGGGGAAACGGGCAAACACGGGGGGAAACGGGCAAAAATGGGCTAGAGCGGGTGAGAAACGGGCGGAAACGGGCAAAAGCGGGGGGAAACGGGCAAAAGCGGGGGGAAACGGGCAAAAGCGGGGGGAAACGGGCAAAAGCGGGGGGAAACGGGCAAAAGCGGGGGGAAACGGGCAAAAGCGGGGGGAAACGGGCAAAAGCGGGGGAAACGGGCAAAAGCGGGGGGAAACGGGCAAAAGCGGGGGGAAACGGGCAAAAGCGGGGGGAAACGGGCAAAAGCGGGGGAAACGGGCAAAAACGGGGGGAAACGGGCAAAAACGGGGGGAAACGGGCAAAAACGGGGGGAAACGGGCAAAAACGGGGGAAACGGGCAAAAACGGGGGAAACGGGCAAAAACGGGGGGAAACGGGCAAAAACGGGGGGAAACGGGCAAAAACGGGGGGAAACGGGCAAAAACGGGGGGAAACGGGGGAAACGGGTGAGAAACGCGGGAAACGGGCAAAAACGGGTGAGAAACGGGGGAACTAGGCAAAAACGGGCAAAAGCGGGTGAGAAACGGGTGGAAACGGGCAAAAACGGGCAAAAGCGGGTGAGGAACGGGGGAAACGGGCAAAAACGGGGGGAAACGGGCAAAACCGGGGGGAAACGGGCAAAACCGGGGGAAACGGGCAAAACCGGGGGGAAACGGGCAAAAACGGGGGGAAACGGGCAAAAACGGGGGGAAACGGGCAAAACCGGGGGGAAACGGGCAAAACCGGGGGGAAACGGGCAAAAACGGGGGGAAACGGGCAAAAACGGGGGGAAACGGGCAAAAACGGGGGGAAACGGGCAAAAACGGGGGGAAACGGGCAAAAACGGGGGGAAACGGGCAAAAACGGGGGGAAACGGGCAAAAACGGGGGAAACGGGCAAAAACGGGGGGAAACGGGCAAAAACGGGGGGAAACGGGCAAAACGGGGGGAAACGGGCAAAAACGGGGGGAAACGGGCAAAAACGGGGGAAAACGGGCAAAAACGGGGGAAACGGGCAAAAACGGGAGGAAACGGGCAAAAACGGGGGGAAACGGGCAAAAACGGGGGGAAACGGGCAAAAACGGGGGAAACGGGCAAAAACGGGGGGAAACGGGCAAAAACGGGGGAAAACGGGCAAAAACGGGGGAAACGGGCAAAAACGGGAGGAAACGGGCAAAAACGGGGGGAAACGGGCAAAACCGGGGGGAAACGGGCAAAAACGGGGGGAAACGGGTGAGAAACGCGGGAAACGGGCAAAAACGGGTGAGAAACGGGCAAAAATGGGCAAAAGCGGGTGAGAAACGGGGGAAACGGGCAAAAATGGGTGAGAAACGGGCAAAAACGGGTAAAAACGGGTGAGAAACGGGCGGAAACGGGCAAAAGCGGGTGAGAAACGGGGAAACTGGCAGAAAATGGCAAAAACGGGCAAAAGCGGGTGAGAAACGGGGGAAACGGGCAAAAATGGGGGGAAACGGGCAAAAACGGGCAAAAGCGGGTGAGAAATGGGCGGAAACGGCAAAAGCGGGTGAGAAACAGGGGAAACGGGCAAAAACGGGTGAGAAACAGGGGAAACGGGCAAAAACGGGTGAGAAACGGGCGGAAACAGGCAAAAACGGGGGGAAACGGGTGAGAAACGCGGGAAACGGGCAAAAACTGGTGAGAAACGGGCAAAAACGGGCAAAAGCGGGTGAGAAACGGGCAAAAACGGGTAAAAACGGGTGAGAAACGGGCGGGAAACGGGCAAAAGCGGGTGAGAAACAGGGAAACGGGCAGAAAATGGCAAAAACGGGCAAAAGCGGGTGAGAAACGGGGGAAACGGGCAAAAGCGGGGGGAAACGGGGGCGAAACGGGGGCGAAACGGGCGGAAACAGGCGGAAACGGGCGGAAACAGGCGGAAACGGGTGAGGAACGGGGGGAAACGGGCAAAAACAGGTGAGGAACGGGGGAAACGGGCAAAAATGGGCAAAAGCGGGTGAGAAATGGGCGGAAACGGGCAAAAGCGGGTGAGAAACGGGCAAAAATGGGCAAAACCAGGGAGGAAACGGGAGAGAAACGGGTGAGAAACAGACGGAAACGAGGGGAAACGGGGGGGAAAAACGGACAAAACCAGGCGAAAAAGGGGCCCAAATGGCAAAACCGGGTGAAAACGGGTGAAAAAAGGGCAAAACCGGGTGGAAACCCGGGCGGAAACCGGGCAAAAAGGGGGGGTTGGCCCCAAAAGGCACCCAGAGCCCGGCGGGCCAACCCCCAAAAAAGGGCAAAAATGGGGGTTCTGGGGGGAAATTGTGATTCCTGGGGCAAAAAAAACCCGGAATTGTGGGAAAATTTGAATTAGGGCGGGGAAAATTCGAATTCTCGGGTGCAAACCTGCGAATCATCCCACGGAAAAAGCGGATTGTTGTGTGAAAACCTGGGAATTATCAGGGAAAACCCCACGAATTATTGGGCCAAAACCCCCCCCCCCCAAATTTCTGGGCGAAACCCCGCGAATTTAGCGGGTGGAAAAGTGCGAATTCTCGGGGGGAAACCTGTGGGTTATCGGGCTAAACCGGGGGGATTATCGGGGGAAACCGAGTAATTCCCGGGGGAAAACGAGCCCCAGCTCCTGAATTCCCGTTGCACCAAAATTCCATCTAAACCTTCCAAACTAAATCAAAATTTAAACAGAATTTTAAAACCTTAAATTCCAAAATCCGTATTAAAAAATTCATATTGGAATCATAGCCCCAAAATTTAAATTCTATTTAGCAAATCAAAAATCCAAGACAAATTTAAGAACTTTTAACCAAATTTTAAATTAATTTTTAATTTTATTTTAGTTTAATTTTAATTTAATTAATTTAATTTTATTTTATTTTATTATAATTTAATTTTAATTAAACCAAAACTTAAATTAATTTTAAATTTTTCACCAAACTTCATAATCAAATCAGAAATTTCAATAAATTTATAAAACCCATAAAATATTCAAACCCAAATTAAAACCAGCCCTTAACCCCCACCCCACCCCAATTTAAAATTTAAATTAATCCCAAGCCGCAACTTCAAAATTAAATTAATCTTAACGTCAAATCCACCCAAATTTCCACTTTTCGGCCTCTTTTTCAAATTTCATTTTCGATTTCAATTCCATTTTCCATCAAACATAAAATCCTTAAAATTTACTTTCTAATTTTCAAACTTTCACTCAAATTTCATTTTTCCACTCAATTAAAATTCCAAATTTCCTTTCCAACCTCAATTCCAAATTTCTACGTAAATTTTAAAATTAAATTTTAAAATTTCTTCATTTCTAAAGGGATTTTTTTCCCGGTTTTCCCTCCGTTTTTTCCCCCACTTTAACGCCCCAACGGGACCCTCCGTCCTCCTCCCAGTCCCTCCCAGTAACGCCCCCCCCCAGCACGCCCAGTTTGTCTCCAGCCCCTCCCAATACCCCCCCAGTCCTGCTCCCAGTCACTCCATTAACCCCCCAGTCCCCTCACAGCCCCCCCCCGGCCATTCCCAGTAACACCCAGTAGCTCCTTGGGCCCTCCCAGTCCTCCCCCAAGCCCTCCCAGTCCCCTCGCAGCCCCTCCCAGTAACCCCCAGTGCTCCCCAAGCCCTCCCAGCTTCCCCCAGCCCCTCCCCAGTGCCCTCCAGTCCCTTCCCCGTGCCTCCCAGTGCCACCCAGTGCCACCCCAGTCCCTTCCCCGTGCCTCCCAGTGACACCCAGTGCCACCCCAGTCCCTTCCCCGTGCCTCCCAGTGCCACCCCAGTCTCTCCCAGTAACCCCTAGTCCCCCCCAAGCCCCCCAGTGTCCCCCCAAGCCCTCCCAGTGCCTCTCTCCAGTCCCCCCCAGTGCCTCCCAGTCTCCCCCCCAGTCACCCCCAAAGCCCCCTAAACCCTCCAGCACCTCCCAGTTGCCCCCAGTCCCACCCCGCCCCCCCAAGCCCTCCCAGTAACCCCCTCCCGTCACCCCAGGGCCACCCTAAGCCCCCCCCCAGCGCCTCCCAGTTCCCCTTCCCAGTAACTCCCAGTCCCCCCCACCGCACCCCCAGTGCCTCCCAGTCACCCCCCAACCCCTCCCAGTTCCCCCAACGCCTCCCAGTAACTCCCACCCCCTCCCAGTTCCCCCCGCCCCCCCAGTCCCCCCCTGTGCCTCCCAGTCCCCCCCCAACGCCTCCCAGTAACTCCCAGCTCCCTCTCCGCCCCCCCAGAGCCCCCCTAACCCCTCCCAGTAACTCCCAGTCCCCCCACCGCCCCCCCAGTAATTCCCAGTCCACCCCCAACCCCTCCCAGTTCCCCCTCCGCCCCCCCAGCTCCCCCCAACCCCTCCCAGTCCCTCCCAGTTCCCCCTCCGCCCCCCCCAGCTCCCCCTCCGCCCCCCCCAGCTCCCCCTCCGCCCCCCCCAACCGCTCCCAGTCCCTCCCAGTTCCCCCTCCGCCGCCCCCTAGTCCCCCCCCAACCCCTCCCAGTCCCCCCTCCGCCCCCCCCACTAATTCCCAGTCCCCCCAAACCCCTCCAGTCCCCCCCCCGCCCCCCCAGTCCCCCCCCAGTGCCTCCCAGTTACACCTCCGCCCCCCAACAGCTCCCAGTCCCTCCCAGTTCCCCCTCCGCCCCCCCAGTCCCCCCCCAGTGCCTCCCAGTTCCACCTCCGCCCCCCCCAACCCCTCCCAGTCCCTCCCAGTTCCCCCTCCGCCGCCCCCAGCTCCCCCCCAACCCCTCCCAGTCCCCCCTCCTCCCCCCCCAGTAATTCCCAGTCCCCCCAAACCCCTCCCAGTTCGCCCCCCCAGTCCCCCCAACCCCTCTCAGTCCCTCCCAGTTCCCCCTCCGCCCCCCCAGTCCCCCCCCAGTGCCTCCCAGTTCCACCTCCGCCCCCCCCAACCCCTCCCAGTCCCTCCCAGTTCCCCCTCCGCCGCCCCCAGCTCCCCCCCAACCCCTCCCAGTCCCCCCTCCTCCCCCCCCAGTAATTCCCAGTCCCCCCAAACCCCTCCCAGTTCGCCCCCCCAGTCCCCCCCAACCCCTCTCAGTCCCTCCCAGTTCCCCCTCCGCCGCCCCCAGCTCCCCCCCAACCCCTCCCAGTCCCTCCCAGTTCCCCCTCCGCCCCCCCCAGCTCCCCCTCCGCCCCCCCCAACCCCTCCAGTCCCTCCCAGTTCCACCTCCGCCCCCCCCAACCGCTCCCAGTCCCTCCCAGTTCCCCCTCCGCCCCCCCCAGCCCCTCCCCGTGCCCCCTCCGCCCCCCCCCAGCCCCTCCCAGTCCCTCCCAGTGCCCCCAGTCGCACGCACCCACTGGAGGCCCCGCACCAGCCCCAGCGGCTCCTTGGCCGGGCCCAGCTCCAGCCGCGGCGCCGCCATCTTCCCCCTCCGCCCCGCGCGCCGGAAGTGTCGTCACGGCGTAGAGGGGAGGGGCGGGGCCGCGCTTTCCCGCCGCCGCCGCGTCATTGGCGCAGCGGGACGCGCCCCGCCCATCGCCTCGCCCCGCCCCTTCGCGCCCCCCCCCCACCCGCCCGCCTCGTTTGCATGCCCCGCCCCGCCGGGCTCATTTGCATAACACAGCCAACCGCCGCTCTGCTTATTTACATACTCCCGCCCCCCGCCCCCCCCCCCCCGCGGCGATCGGCTCATTTGCATCGCCCCGCCCGCCGCGGCGGCTCATTTGCATAAAGCCGCCCGCTCGAATCTGCGCGTGACCACGCCCCCCCCCGCAGCCTCATTTGCATATCGGCGCATTCTGCTGCTTTGCATAATAAATCACGCACACACGCGCATCTCATTTGCATATTCGATTACACAGTCGCTTTATTCGCAATAGCATTCTGCTTTCTCATTTACATAGCCACACCCCCGCGCCCTCCCTCATTTGCATAACGCTCTCGAAGCCCCGCCCCCCCGCCCCACACCTACACCCCCCCCCAGGGGGTGGGGCCGCTGATGACATCACAGGCAGAGGCGGGGCTTTGACCGGGGGGGGGGCAGCTCCCAGCTCTAACCCCCGCCCCTCCGTCAAGCCCCGCCCCCCCGCCCCAAGGCCACGCCCCCTCCGCCCCAGGGTCCTACTGCCCCCCCCCCCGCCCCCAACTGCCCCTAAACCCCCCCCCAAAATGCCCCTAAAACCCCCCAACTTGCCCCAGACCCCCCCCAACTTGCCCCCGGGACCCCCTAGTTGCCCCCAGGACCCCCCCCAATTGCCCCCCCTGCCCTACAGCCCCCCCCCAATCCAATTGCCCCCCCAAAATGCCCCCAGAACCCCCCCACAAATGCCCCTAAAACCCCCCAACTTGCCCCAGACCCCCCCCCCTAACTTGCCCCCGGGACCCCCTAGTTGCCCCCAGGACCCCCCCCCCCCATTGCCCCCCCTGCCCTAGAGCCCCCCCCCCAATCGCCCCCCCTGCCCTAGAGCCCCCCCCAATCGCCCCCAAATGCTCCAATCGCCTCCCAAAATGCCCCAACCCCCCCCAAAATGCCCCCAACCCCCCCCAACTCGCCCCCAAACCCCCCCCAACTCGCCCCCAGACCCCCCCCAACTCGCCCCCGGGACCCCCGAATTGCCCCCCTCCCCCCCCCACCCTAGAGCCTCCCCCCCCCCCCCCCATCACCTTAAAATCCTCCACTTGCCCCCCTAAATCCCCCCCAAAATGCCCCTAAACCGCCCCCAACCCCCCCCCCCACCTCGCCCCCAGACCCCTCCCCCCACTCGCCCCGGCCCCTCCCCCCCCCCTCGCCCCCCCCCCTCCCCCTCCCCCCCTCAGAAGTCCCAGATGTTGAGCGCCCCCCGCACCCGGCCCAGCCCCCGCACCCGCCGCCGCACCACCCTCCCCCCTCCCCCCACCACCTCCACCTCCACCCCCTCCCCCCGGCCCCGCCCCCTGGCCACTAGCCCCTGGGCCACCTGCCCCGGCGCCCCCCGCCCCCCCTTTTCATCGCTCCCCGCCCTCCCGCCTCGCCCCAGGGCTGATAGGCCTCCGCGGCCGCCGGCTTGGGGGCCGCTAGCCCCGTGGCTACCACCTCGGGGCTCACTAGCCCCGTGGCCACCAGCCCCGTGGCTACCCGCCCTACAACAACAAGCCCCGTGGGCACCATTTTGGCGGCCACCCACCCCGGGGCCACCCACCCCGCGGCCACCCCCATCCTTGGGGCCGCCACCCCCCACGGCTACCAGCCCAGTGGCCCCCACCCCCACGGCAACAAGCCCCATGGCTACCGTTCCCAGGGCCACCGAGTCTGCGGCCACCATCCCAGTGGCCACCGGCCTCACGACAACAAACCCTGCGGCCACCATCTTCGTGGCTACCATCCTCCTGGCCGCTAGCCCCGTGGCCGCCATTCTCGTGGCCACAAACCCCGGGGCTACCATCCTCAGGGCCACCACCTCCATGGCCACCATCCCAGTGGCCACCATCTTCACGGCCACCATTCTTACAACAACAGGCCCTGTGGCCACCATCCTCATGGCCACCACCTCTGCGGCCACCAACGTGGCCACCGTCTCCATGGCCACCATCCCAGTGGCCACCGTCTCCATGGCCACCATCCCCATGACAACAAGCCCTGGGGCCACCATCTCCATGGCCACCATCTTCGTGACCACCAACATGGCCACCATCCTCATGGCCACCAACTCCATGGCCACCACCTCCATGGCCACCATCCCAGTGGCCACCAACATGGCCACCATCATGGCCACCACCTCCATGGCCACCATCCCAGTGGCCACCGTCTCCATGGCCACCATCTCCATGACAACAAGCCCTGGGGCCACCACCTCCATGGCCACCATCCTGGTGGCCACCATCTTCGTGACCACCAACATGGCCACCATCTCCATGGCTACCAACATGGCCACCATCCTCATGGCTACCATCCCAGTGGCCACCAACATGGCCACCTTCATGGCCACCATCCCCATGGCCACCATCCCAGTGGCCACCAACATGGCCACCACCTCCATGGCCACCACCTCCATGGCCACCATCCCAGTGGCCACCAACATGGCCACCATCCCCATGGCCACCATCCCAGTGGCCATCTTCATGGCCACCACCTCCATGGCCACCATCCCAGTGGCCACCTTCATGGCCACCATCCCCATGGCCACCACCTCCGTGGCCACCATCCCAGTGGCCATCTTCATGGCCACCAACGTGGCCACCACCCTCGTGGCCACCACCTCCATGGCCACCATCCCAGTGGCAACCTTCATGGCCACCACCTCCATGGCCACCATCCCAGTGGCCACCATCCCAGTGGCCACCTTCACGGCCACCAACGTGGCCACCACCCTCGTGGCCACCACCTCCGCGACCCCCATCCCAGTGGCCACCTTCATGGCCACCATCCCCATGGCCACCACCTCCGTGACCACCATCCCAGTGGCCACCACCAACATGGCCACCATCCCCATAGCCACCATCCCAGTGGCCACCTTCACGGCCACCAACGTGGCCACCACCCTCGTGGCCACCACCTCCGCGACCCCCATCCCCGTGGCCACCTTCACGGCCCCCAACGTGGCCACCATCCCCGTGACCACCATCCCAGTGGCCACCACCCTCGTGACCACCACCTCCGCGCCCCCCATCCCAGTAGCCACCATCCCCGCGGCCCTCACCCCAGTAGCCCCCCCCTTCCCCCCCCTCCCCTCCCCCGCTCGCCAACTCCACCCCCCGCTTGCCCAACCCCACCCTCGGTAGCCCTTTCTCCAGCGAGGCCACCAAGACGCAGGCCTTGCACAGCGGCTGGCTCGCCGCGAAGCCGCACCTCCCGCACGCCCCCAACTTCTTGGTAGCCACCTCGGCCCCTACCGCTAGCCGGCGGCCCGAATGACCCAAAGCGGCTACCGTAGCGGCCCGGGTGGCTTCTAAATCTTTGAGGAGGGCTCGGGCGTGGCCGCGGTAGGCGTGGGGGGCGTAGACGCACTCGGTGCTGACGTAATCGAGGCCCTCGAAGTGGGCGTAGAGGACAATCTCCTTCTCGTAGGCGTGGCGAAGCGGCTTCCACCGCGGCACGGCCGGCCACGGGGCGGCCACCTCGGCGGGGGTGA
>NW_028237801.1:0-42482 GCF_034619465.1 Leptosomus discolor
TATAGCCGATGACGTCCCCTCTACTCACTGATGTCCCCCATACCCCACGTCCCCTATACCCACTGATGTCCCCTATAGCCCATGTCTCTTGTACCTCGTGATGTCCCCCATACTCCATGACATCCCCTATACCCACTGATGTCCCCCATACCCCACGTCCCCTACACCTGATGATGTCCCTCATACCCCATGTCCCCTATACCCACTGATGTCCCCCATACCCCACGTCCCCTACACCTGATGATGTCCCCTATAGCCCCTGTCCCCTATAGCCCCTGTCCCCCATACCCACTGATGTCCCCCATACCCACTGATGTCCCCTATACCCGATGATGTCCCCCATACCCCATGACGTCCCCTACACCCCCTGATGTCCCCTATACCCCCCGTCCCCTATACCCCCCGTCCCCTATAGCCGCCCCCGCGCCCCTCGCGCTCTCCCGGCCCCGCCGGTTCCCGCACGCTCGCGCGCTCCGCTGGATACAGCGCCACCGCGGCCTCCGATTGGTCCGCGGCGGCGGCCGCTCCGTCCAATGAGAGCGCGGCGGCGGCAGCGCGCGGGCAGGGGAAGGCGCGCGGGGAAAGAGCCCGGGGACGGGGCGGGGGGGGGGGGGGGGGGGGGGGGGCGGCGGCGGCGGCGGCGGCCGCAGGGCCCGGCCGCGGCGGGGGGGGGGGGGGGTGTCGGGGCGGGGCCAGGGGTGACCGGCGGGGCAGCGGGGCGGGGGGTCAAAGGTCAGGGGGTCAAAGGTCGGGGCCCGGCGCCGTCCCCAGGCAAAGGCAGCGGGGTGGGGGTGGTGGCGTGGTGGTGTGTGCGGGGGGGGGGGGGGTGTCCCGGTGGCCGGGCGGGGACCCTCCGCCGTTCCTGGTTGGCCCCTTCCCGCTGTTACCGGGGGCGGCGGCGGCGGCGAAACCTTCCCCTGGAAACGGCGGCGGCGGCTGAGTGGCTGCGGCCTCCGCGGGACCCGCCCCCGCCGTGGGGAGGGGGGAAGAGGAGGGGAGGGGGGGGGGGGTGTCCCCCCGTGAAGGGGGAGGGGAGGTGGAAGAAGGAGGGGGGGGGGGGGCGGGGGGTGGGGGCGGGGGGATCCCCGACTGCCGCCGTCGCACAAGCCCGAACTTGTCCGGGGCGGGGCGGGGCGGGGGCGGGTGACGTCACGGGCGGGGGGGGTGTGGGCGGGGCTTTGGCTCAGAGCGCGCTGCCAGACCGAGCCGGTGCCGGTGCCGATCGCAGCGCTCGTTCCTGCCCCACGGTTCATGCAGCTGCAGTGAGTGGGAGGGGGGGGGGGGGGGGGGGGGGGCGTGGGGGGGGGGTCTCCACGCGTGACACGGGGTGGGGGTGGGTCACCCAACCCCCGGGGGGGGGGGGGGGGGGGGGAGGTGTCGGTCGGTCGGTCGGTCGGTTGGTCGCGGGGAGGGTGGGGGTCGGGGACCCCTCGGCGTGGCGGGAGGTGGGGGTCACGCGTGGGGACCCCCGTGGGAAGCGGGGGGGGGGGGGCACCCCCTGGCAGACCCCCCCCCCCTCGGCACACACCCCCCCCCCCGCCAAACACTCCCCCCCTTCCATGGGACGGAGGAGAAGGGGGGGGGGGGGGAAACAACGTGGGGGGGACACATTGGGGGGGGGACACACACAAGCACACGCGTGTCCGTGGGGGGGGTGGGGGGGGGGTCCCCGCTGTCTCCGTGGGTGGGGGGGTTGGAGGGGGGGGGGTCGCTGCCCGGTTTGTTTACAAACACCGCCCGCTCCCCAGGGCGCCCCCTGGCGAGCCGTAGCGGCGTGACAGCGGCTGGGGGGGGGGGGGGGGGCGGCTGTCCCGCGATGAGTGGGACCCCCCCGCACCCACGCATGTCACACACACGACCCCCCCCCCCCGCCCCCCACAGAGCCCCCCGGGTGCGATGGCCAAACCGTTGCGGGAAGGGAGCGTCGCCGAAGCTGCCTCCCCCCTGCCTGCACATCCTGCCTGCAGGGGGGGGGGGCGGGGGGGGGGGGCGGTGGTCCTGCGTGGGGGACCCCCCCCCCACCCCACGCCGCCATCCCCGCCTGAGCTGCGCTTGTCCCGGGGTCCCCCCCCCCCCCGCCAAACTTCCTTCTCTATCGCTACGGGACGAGGGGAAACCCCCTCCCCTCCCCACCGCAGCCCACGGTAAGTCCCAGATGGTTTGGGGGGGTGGGTGGGGGGGGGGGGGTCCCCCCACCTTGAAGGGGGGGGGTCTCCATCCCCGCGGAGGGTGGGGGGGTGTCCCCACACCCATTCCCCAGCCCCCTCCTTTTGGGGGTGGAGGGGGCAGCCTGACACCCACACCACCCCCCCCCCCCCCCCTCCCCTTACTCTAGGGCACCCTACGGCAAACGGGGTCCCCGAAGGGCCCCCCCAAAGTTTGGGGAGCCCAGGGGGGGCTGTCCCTAACGGTCACCCCCCCGGAGAAGCCCCCCAAGGTCCCGAGCAAGAGCTGGGCGCCCGCCTTCGCCGCCTGGGCGATGCTTTCCAGCAGACCTACGAGCGGCAGGTAAGGCGGTGGGAAGGGTAAAACACCCCCTACACCCCCCCCCAAAAAAAAAAAAATTCATTCTTTTGCCTAAAATCGGGCAAATTCCCCCCAAAAATGAAGAAGCCGCCGGCTTGTTTGCACGCGCGCGTGCGAGCCAGCCGCTGACTCACAAGCTATAAATAGCAGCGGGTCTAGAAGGCTGGGAGCCAGCGGTGGCGCGAGGGTGGGGGGGGGACCCCCCCCCTACCCCCCCTAAAATACACCGAATATACCACACCCCTTCCCCAAATTAACGCCCCGCCCCCGTTAATTAACGCTCATTGGGCCCCCTCCAACCTCACCGGCAGCGGGAGCAACGGGGGCGGCGGCGGCGGCGGCGTTTTTTGGGGTCACCTCCATCGCCTCGTCTCGCAGTTGCTGGGAGCCGGCTACGACCTGCAGGCGGGAGCGTGGCCAGCGCGGGAGGGCAACTAGCCCAACCCCCCCCCCCCCCCCACTTGCCCCTCACCCCACCTTGTAACCCCCCCCCTACTGCAAGTGTGTGTGTGTGGGGGGGCTCTCCTTGCCCCCAAACTTCCCCCAACTCCGGGGGGGGGGCGTTGCTGCATCATCATCATCACACCCCCCCCCCCCTCCTCAATTCCTATTTATTTAATTTATTGTGTTGGGGGAGGGGAGGGAGGGGGGGGGGGTGGCCCCCCCAAAATATGGTGCTGGGGGGGGGGGGTCAGCCCCCCTACCCCACCCCCCCCGGGGTTGTGTATATACTGTATGTTGGAGCTGTATATAGGGGGGGGTGTTGTATATAAGGGGGGGTGTTGTATATAAGGGGGGGTGTTGTATATAAGGGGGGGGTGTTGTATATAGGGGGGGCGTTGTATATAGGGGGGGTTGTATATAGGGGGGGTTGTATATAGGGGGGGCGTTGTAATATAGGGGGGGGTTGTATATGGGGGGGCAGCGGCTGTACAGAATCGGTCATTTTTTTGTACGTTTCTTTTCAATAAAAGGAATTTTAAGGAGAGGGGTGTGCGGCGGTGGGGGGGCGCGTTTGGGGGGGGCGGGTTGCACGGTTTGGGGGGGTCCATGGGGTTTGGGGGGGGGGTCTATCATTTGGGGGGGGGTCTATGAGGTTTGGAGGTGTTGGGGTTGGGGGTCTGCAGGGGTTGGGGGGGTCCGTAAGGTGTGTGTGTGGGGGGGTGGGTTTGGGGGTCTGCAGGGTTTGGGGGGGCTATGGGGTTTGGGGCTACAGGGAGGGGGGTCCCTGGGGTTTGGGGGTTCATGGGGTTTGGAGGTGCTGGGTTTGGGGGGCTGCAGGGTTTGGGGGGGCTATGGGGTTTGGGGCTACAGGGAGGGGGGTCCCTGGGGTTTGGGGGTTCATGGGGTTTGGAGGTGCTGGGTTTGGGGGGCTGCAGGGTTTGGGGGGGTCCGTAAGGTGCGTGGGGGGGGTGGGTTTGGAGGTCTGCAGGGTTTGGGGGGCTATGGGGTTTGGGGGCTGCAGGGTTTGGGGGGCCATGAGGTTTGGGGCTACAGGGAGGGGGTCCATGGAGTTTGGGGTTCAGGGGGTGTGGGGGGCCATGGTGTTTGGGGTCTGCAGGGTTTGGGGGTCTGTGGGGTTTGGGGGTGCAGGGTTTGGGGGACTGTGGGGTTTGGGGGTGCAGGGTTTGGGGTCTATGAGGTTTGGGGGTCCATGAAGTATGGGGGGCTGGGGAGTTTGGGGCTCCAGTGTCTGGGGGGTCCATGAGGTTTGGGGGTCCATGAGGTTTGGGGGTGCAGGGTTTAAGGGGGGCCCATGAGGTTTGGGGCACCATAGGGTTTTGGGGTGCAGGGTTTGGGGGTCCGTGGGGTGTGGGCTCTGCGGGGCTTGGGGTTCCATGAAAACTGAAGATCCGTGAGGTTTGGGGGTCCATAAGGTGAGGGGGGGCTGTAGGGTTTGGGGGGCTGTGGGGTTTGGAGCTCCAGGGTTTGGGGCGGGTCCATGGGGTTTGGGGTCTTCAAGGTTTGGGGGTCCATAAGGTGAGGGGGGGGCTGTAGAGTTTGGGGGGCTGTGAGGTTTGGGGCTCCAGTATTTGGGGGCCATGGCATTTGGGGGTCCATAAGGTTTGGGGGTGCAGTGCTTGGGGGTCCAGTTTTGAGGATCCATGAGGTTTGGGGGTGCAGGGGTAGGCATGGGACTGGGGGGGGGGGGCCCCGTGAGGTTGGGGAAGCCATGGTGTTTGGGGGGGGTCCATGATCTTTGGGGGGTCCAGGAGGTTTGGGGCTGCAGGATTTGGGGGTCCATAGGTTTGGGGGGCTTATGGGGTTTAGAGCTGCAGCATTTGGGGGTCCATGGGACTGGGGGTCCGTGAGGTTTGGGGGGGCCGTGAGGTTTGGGGGGGCTGTGAGGTTTGGGGTCTGCAGGGGTAGGGGTCCGCAGGGGTGGGGGTCCATGAGGTTTGGGGGTGCAGCAGTGGGAGGCCATGGAATTTGGCGGGTGCCGGGGGGGGGGGGGGGGGGGCTGGGGGGTTTTGGGTCGCAGGGGTGGGGCTGCACAGGATTTTGGGGGGGGGGGGGGGGGGGGGGGGGGGCCCAGTGCCCACTCCAGCCCCGAAATAAACCACTTTTTAGAAAAAAAAAAAAAAAACCAAACGATTTTATTAACCCCAAAAAAAAAACCCCCCCCAAACCCCACCCGGTGCTGGCCGCACCCCAAATTTACCCCGTTACCAGTGGGGAGGGGGGGTGGGTTTCACCCTCCCAGCCCCCCCCCCCCAAACCCCAAAGTGGGGGGGGGGGGGGGGGGTTCCCCCGAGCTCAGCTGGGGCCCAGACACTCCACGATCCCGTTGCCTTTGATGCCGTCGAAGAAGAAGAAGTTGTTGTGGGGGGGGTCCCGCTGGGACAGGGCCTGGGGAGGGGGCGGGAGGGGGGGGGGGGGGGAAAACAAGGGGTTTTTGGGGAGCAAGGGGACACACACACGGCGTGCAGACCCCCCCCCCCCCCTCAACATGGCTCCAGCCCCCCCCAAAGTCTACCTTGACCACCTCCTGGCCCAGGACGCCTCCGACCACGGCGCAGACAGGAGCCATTTCGGAAAAGCAATAGCTGGAAGGAAAGGAAAAGAAATTCAACGGGCAAAGCCCCCCCCCCCCCCCAAAAAAGGTGTTGTTCCCCCCCCCCCCCAAAAAAAAAAAAGCTTGAGGGTCTCCCCAAAACACGGAGGTTTTGCCCCAAAAGGAGCCAGCGGCGACACCGCCGCGTCCCCTCCCCGTTTCGTGCCGCCTCGCTAAAAAATAAGCCCCTCAAAATGCCGGCGCATTCCCGCCATTCCCGGCCCGCGGCGTGCGCCAACACGCTGGGTCGGGCCGGGGGAGTTCCCGGTGACCGCGGTGGGGTTCGGTGTCACCGCGAGGACGCGGAGCACGGGGCGGGGGTTTCTCTGCGCCGGCTGGGATCGCTCGGCATCCCAGACCCCGGCTTCAAAAGCTCCGCGGCACCCAAGGCCTTGGGGAAGGCGGTGAGCCGCCGCCGCCGCCGCGCTGCCCGCGCCGGTAATCCCCGGTGAGGATGACCCGGAGGAAAAGCAAGGCCACAGCGGGGCGGGCGGCGGCTCAGGTCACCGCCGGCGTCCTCCCGGGGAAGGTTTGCGGCCAAACGGGATGTCTCCCGGTCAGGTTTGTGGGGAAAAAGGCGGCTCCCGGTGAGATTTGTAGCCAAACGGGATATTTCCTGGTGAGATCTGCCGGGGAAAAGCGCGTCTCCCGGTCAGATTTGGGGCCCAACGGGCATCTCCCGGTCAGATCTGCCGGGAAGAGTGCGTCTTCCCGGTGAGATTTGGGGCCCAACGGGATGTCTCCCGGTGAGATCTGCCGGAAAAAAGCGCGTCTCCCGGTCAGATTTGGGGCCCAACGGGCATCTCCCGGTCAGATCTGGGGCCCAACGGGCATCTCCCGGTCAGATCTGCCGGGAAAAGTACATCTCCCGCCAGATTTGGGGCCAAATGGGATGTGTCCCAGTGAGACCTGCCGGGAAAAGTGCATCTCCCGGGGAAAAAGGGTGTCTCCCGGTCAGATTTGCCCAGGAAAAGTGTATCTCCCGGTGAGATCTGCCGGGGGAAAGAACATCTCCTGGGGAAAAGCGCGTCTCCCGGTGAGATCTGCCGGGAAGAGTGTGTCTCCCAGCCAGATCTGGGGCCAAACGGGCGCCTCCCGGCCAGATTTGCCAGGAAAAGCGCATCTCCCAGAGAAAAGTGCGTCTCCCAGTGAGATCTGTGGCCAAATGGGATGTCTCCCGGTGAGATCTGCTGGGAAAAGTGCGTCTCCCAGACAGATTTGGGGCCAAATGGGCATCTCCCGGCCAGATTTGCCAGGAAAAGTGCATGTCCCGGTGAGATCTGCCAGGGAAAGCGCATCTCCCAGGGAAAAGCGCGTCTCCCGGCCAGATTTGGGGCCAAACGGGCGTCTCCCGGCCAGATTTGCCAGGGAAAAGTGCATCTCCCGGTGAGATCTGCCGGGGAAAGCGCATCTCCCGGGGAAAAGCACGTCTCCCGGTGAGATCTGTGGCCAAACGGGATGTCTCCCGGTGAGATCTGCTGGGAAAAGTGCGTCTCCCGACCAGATTTGGGGCCAAACGGGCATCTCCCGGCCAGATTTGCCAGGAAAAGTGCATGTCCCGTGAGATCTGCCGGGAAAAGTGCGTCTCCCGGACAGATTTGGGGCCAAATGGGCATCTCCCGGTGAGATCTGCCGGGGAAAAGCACATCTCCCGGCGAGATCTGCCGGGGAAAAGCACATCTCCCGGCGAGATCTGCCGGGGAAAAGCACATCTCCCGGCGAGATCTGCCGGGGAAAAGCACATCTCCCGGCGAGATCTGCCGGGGAAAAGGGCATCTCCTGGTCAGATCTGTGGCCAAACAGGCATCTCCCAGTGAGATCTGCCGGGAAAAGTGCGTCTCCCGGCCAGATCTGGGGCCAAACGGGCGTCTCCCGGCCAGATCTGCCGGGGAAAGCGCATCTCCCAGGGAAAAGCGCGTCTCCCGGCCAGATTTGGGGCCAAACGCGATGTCTCCTGGTGAGATCTGCCGGGGAAAGCGCGTCTCCCGGGGAAAAAGGGCATCTCCCAGTCAGATTTGGGGCCAAACGGGCATCTCCTGGCCAGATTTGCCAGGAAAAGCGCATCTCCTGGTGAGATCTGCCAGGGAAAGCGCATCTCCCAGGGAATAGCGCGTCTCCCGGCCAGATCTGGGGCCAAACGGGCGTCTCCCGGCCAGACCCGCCGGGAAGAGCGCGTCTCCCGGCCAGACCCGCCGGGAAGAGCGCGTCTCCCGGCCAGACCCGCCGGGAAGAGCGCGTCTCCCGGCCAGACCCGCCGGGAAGAGCGCGTCTCCCGGCCAGACCCGCCGGGAAGAGCGCGTCTCCCGGCCAGACCCGCCGGGAAGAGCGCGTCTCCCGGCCAGACCCGCCGGGAAGAGCGCGTCTCCCGGCCAGACCCGCCGGGAAGAGCGCGTCTCCCGGCCAGATCTGGGGCCAAACGGAGCGTCTCCCGGCCAGATCTGCCGGGAACAGCGCGTCTCCCCGCGAGATCTGCCGCTAAACGGAGCCCACCGGAGCTCCCCCGGCACCCGGCGATCCCTCGGGCGAGGCACGATCCCGGCTACCGCGGCGCCGGCGCCGCGCTCGGCTCCCCCATCCCCGCACCTGACGAATTCCTCCGGCAGCAGCTCGGCGCCGAGCCCCAGCCCCTCCAGGACGTCGCGGCGGATCTGGAGCAGCAGCTTCGAGTCCTCGGCGTAGTTTTGGGGCGAGGGATCGCGGCCGTTATCCGTGCGGAATTTCAGCAGCACTGCGAGAGGGGAAGGAGGGAGGTGGGGGGGGGGGGGGGAGTCACCCCGTTCCCGGCGATTGGGGAGAAACCGGGGGATTTGGCAACCGGCTGAAGCCAAATTTCGGGAGGGCCTGACCTTGGAGGAGGAAATAATCCGGCGTGGTGCGTTTCAGCGCCGCCTTCGCCTTCTCCCCGCTCCAGTCGACGGCCAGGGCTTCCTTCAGCTGGCAGAAAAGCACCCGCTGCGGGGGAGAGGCGGCGTTTGGGGGGGTCCCCTTGAGAAAAGCTTCCCACCCCCCACCCCCCCAAGACTCCAAACGGGGTTTATCCAGCGGAAATCCTGGATTTTTTTTCCTCAGAAAAAACCAGCTCGGAATAGAGGTTGAAAGTGTCCCTTGAGGTGACGGATACTGGGGGAGGGGGGGGGGAAGCTTTTGGGGGCACAGGGCTCCGGAGGAATTTGGGAGGGTGACAGCTGGTTCCCTCGGCATCCAGGGAATATTCCCAAACCTTCCGAGGTGACAAAAGGGCAGGGAGGGAGTGGGGGGGGGGGGGGCAGGGAAAAAGGGTGTTGAGCTGCTGCCTCAGCTCCGCTTCTCCCCAGCAGGGAAAAGCAGGGGGATTTCCACTCCTCCTCCTTGAAATTTCCAGCTGGGAGCCCAAAACAATGCCCCCGGCCGGAGGAATTTCCATGTGAAAAGAGGGATTTTTCCAACCCCCCCCTCCTCAAGCCCTCTCTGAGATTCCCGGCCCCCCCGCCCCCCCCCCCCCTTCCAAGCCCTCTCCCGCTCAGCTGACAGCACCAACAATGGAGCTTTTATGGCCTGGCTGACACACAAAGCTGCCCCCCTTGCCCAGTAAAACCAGTATAAAAGTGCTTTAGACCAGAGGAAAAGAGGAAAAAAACCAGCAGCAGCAGCGAGGGGAGTTTTGGCAAAGCAGGAGGGGGGGGTTTTCCCCTCACCTTTTTCACCATGGTGGTCTCCGCCGGGTCGAGTTTGGCTTTTTTGGCGTCCGGCCCGTCTTCCACACCGGGGTTGACTTTGGTGATTTTGGTTTTCTCTCTACAGAGGATTAAAAAAAACCCAGAAATAAAGAAAAATCATGATTTTAGGGTTTGGAGCCGGCTGGGAGAACCAGGGATCACCACAGCCCTCCTCTCACCACCCGTTTTCCCCTCAACTCACTCCACGAATTCGTGCTCCCCGAGGTCGGCAAACATGTAACCGTGGTAGCCAAAAACGTCGCCGGTGAAGAACTTGACGCCGTTTTGGTGGCAAATTTGATCGATTCGCACCATGACGTCCCGGGAGCAGCAGGTCAGGCAGACCTGCAGGTAGAAATCGCCACGTTGAACCCCAATTTTTCCCTCTGGAATCCTCCCTGGGGAAGGTTCTGGGTAAATTTGGTGGTTTAGTCACGGCGTTATCCATTCCGCCCCCCCCCCCCCGCTTCCCTGGCTAATTCCAGCGAGTCTTCGCCCCGGGAATAATTAGGTTAGGGGGATGCAGTGTCCTGTTGCTGGATAATTTCAGAGGGAATCGGGGAAACGAAGCAAATCACAGATATTTGGTAATTAAATCCTTCCCTCCGATCTTTTTTCCCCCCGCCCCCCTCGTGGCACGTACGGCGTCGAACTGGGTGAAGAACTCCTCGGGTTTGCTCTCCACGCTCTCGGCGTCGGCTTTGACGTCCACCATGGGGTTGAGGTTCTGCGCCCGCTCCAGCGAGGCTTCGGCTCGGTTGCGGCCCAAGGAACCCCCGGGGATGAGGAATTGAGCTCGGGTGTCCTCCTGGGAAACCTGAAACGGGAGGAAAACGGAGAGATGAGGCTCCAGGAAGGGTGGGAAAAGCCCCCAAAGCGGGGAATGAACCGCGAAGGCCACCCGCGCCGCAGGAAAAAAATCACGGTGAGATGATCAGAGGGGCCAAAAAGATAAATTTGGCGTTATTCCTCGCTCCCCCCGCCCGCCCCCCCCCCCGGCAGCTTCTCCCCGCTCCCGAGCTCGCAGCTCCCTCTTGCGCCCGAGGAGACGCCGCGCCGTGACCCAGAGGCCGCTGGCTCGTGGCGGCGAGGTTGGCCGCAAAGCTCCGGCTCGGGTAGCCCCCATGCGAAAAAAAACCTGGAAGCACCAACTCTGCGTGCCCCAAAACCGGCAGAATTCCACCCGGAGCGGAGGGGTTATCCCCCCCAAAAAAAAAGCAGCGATTGAGGCATCCGGCGTGGGGAGGGTTTGGGAGTTTGGGGAGCTCCTCACCTGCTGATGGTCCAACATGGTCAAGCCTTTGACTCCCGCCAAGATGAGGTTCTTCGCCACTTCGGCTCCCAAACCTTTCATCCCCACCAGCAGCACCCGGGAAGCTCGTAACCTGCGGTAGAAACGCTCGGTCGGAGCGTCCCCAAAAAGGTTGGGGGGAAGGGGCGCCCGGGGGATAAAACCGAGGGTGGGGGAGGAAAACCCGCGCTCCTCGGCATCGCCTCCGGGGGGGAAAAAAGAGGGTTTGAGGCGATTTGGAGGCAGAGAGAGCGACAGGCAGGCTGGCAGGAGCGGGGAATTCAGGGAAAATTCACAGTTTGCAGCTTTGGAAGAGGGAAGAACAGCAAAAAAAAAAAAAAAAAAAGGGCTGGAGCTGCACTGGGACGGGGATAAATTATAATTAATGGGGGGAAAATGACAATTAAGGGGATATTTTGACATTTTGGTGGGTATTTATTCCAGCACGAAACTGCACACGCAAGGTTTAAGTGTGCTGAATAACGAAGCGATGCGTTTTCTTTGCCTTTTATCATTCAGATACGCCCCCTCCCCTCCTTGGGAGGCGGTTATCGATTAGGTTCTATCGGTTTTGTGACAAAATCAGGTTTACTCAGCACCAAGCAATAATCTGGGCTGCTAAACAGAGCGACTCCTGCTTTTTCTGGCCTATTTCCACGCTCGTTTTTAGCTGCAACCAGCACCGTCGTCACGTTCATCGTCCCGTTTGGGGGGTGTTGCACTTTCTCCCAACCAACCCCCTCGCTGCTTCCCGGGGAACAACTGAGAAATTGGAAAACGAGCAAAAAATTCGGACAGGCTGCAGAAAAGGACCACAAAAAAAAAAAAGAACTCGAAAGCTGGGGAAAAAAAAAGCCTATATAGAGGAAAACAGGGGCTGAGCAAGAAGGTTTCTGGCAGGGAAAGACCCAGGCACCCACGGGTGGGAGCAGATGCTTTGCCATTCCGGCTGGGAATGAATCAGAAGCCATTTATCTTTTCTTTTTCTCCCCCATTTTCAATTCCAGGAGGCACAAATTTCACCCAAATGTGGACTACAGCCAGTTTGGCTACGCCTCAGTTTCACAGGTCAGGCAGAGACACCCCCCCACAAGCCCCTATAGACCCTATATGCTTACGTACCCCACTGCCACCCCCTCTCTGCAGCTCCTGAGGACCCCAGGCTGTGGCTACAGTCCTTGCAGAAGCCCTCCAAGGCCCTATAGGGCCCCCCCCAAGCTCTTCCAGCCCCCTCCCCAGCTCCTACAGGGTCCCTCACAGGTCTCAGGACCCCCAGAAGCCCCCCCCGCTGCCTCTTCAAGGCCCCCCTCGACCCTATAGGCCCCTACAGGGCTCTATAGGGCTCCCCAGAAGCCCCTTCAAGGCCCCCCCTCACATTGCAGAGCCCCTCCAGCCTCTCCACAAGCTCCTACAGGGTCCCTCCCAGGCTGCGTAGACCCCACAAGCCCCTCCAAGACCTATAGGGCCCCCCACAAACCCCTCCAGGGCCCTATAGGGTCCCCCACAAACCCCTCCAGGGCCCTCCTGACATTGCAGTGCCCCTCCAGCCCCCCCCCCCAGCTCCTACAAGGTCCCTCACAGGCTGCAGGGACCCCACAAGCCCCCCCCCCAGCCCCTTCAAGGCCCCCATAAGCTTCTCCAAGGCCCCCCTCGACCCTATAGGGCCCTACAAGCTTCTACAGGGCTCTATAGGGCTCCCCAGAAGCCCCTTCAAGGCCCCCCCTCACATTGCAGAGCCCCTCCAGCCTCTCCACAAGCTCCTACAGGGTCCCTCACAGGCTGCGTAGACCCCACAAGCCCCTCCGAGACCTATAGGGCCCCCCACAAACCCCTCCAGGGCCCTCCTGACATTTCAGTGCCCCTCCAGCCCCCCCCCCAGCTCCTACAAGGTCCCTCACAGGCTGCAGGGACCCCACAAGCCCCCCCCCCAGCCCCTTCAAGGCCCCCATAAGCTTCTCCAAGGCCCCCCTCGACCCTATAGGGCCCTACAAGCTTCTACAGGGCTCTACAGGGCTCCCCAGAAGCCCCTTCAAGGCCCCCCCTCACATTGCAGAGCCCCTCCAGCCTCTCCACAAGCTCCTACAGGGTCCCTGACAGGCTGCGTGGACCCCACAAGCCCCTCCAGGCCCTATAGGGCCCGCCACAAGCCCCTCCAGGGCCCCCCCCCCTCACATTGCAGAGCCCCTCCAGCCTCTCCACAAGCTCCTACAGGGTCCCTGACAGGCGGCGTGGACCCCACAAGCCCCTCCAGGCCCCATAGGGTCCCCCACAAATCCGTCCAAGGCCCCCTCGCATTGCAGTGCCCCTCCAGCACCCCCTCCCCCCTCAAGCTCCTACAAGGCCCTTCACAGGCCGCAGGCCCCTCAGCAACCCCCCCCCCCCACCCCCGCCCAAGCCCCTCTAGAACCCCCCCACAGGGGTCTCCCTCCTGTTCCCCCCCGCAGGCCCCAGCCCCACTGACCTCTTCTGGGCTTCGAGGCCCCACAGCCGGATCTGCCGGTCATACTGTGCCGCCTCCTCCTCGCTGATGCCGCCGGGGCCGCCCTCCTCCTTCTCCACCATCCCGCCGCCGCCGCCGCCGCCACCGCCGCCTCACGGCTCGGGCAGCGCCGCCTGGCGGCCCGCGCGAGCCACGCGCGGCACCCGGCACCGCTCCACGTCCACCGGGGGGGGGCGGGGGGGGGGGGGATATCTACCCCCCCCCGTCCCGGATCGCCCCCGAGGGTCTACGGGAGAACCACCTCGAGCATCTTCTGCCGCCGTTCGCTCCGCGTACGAAGGCGTGCGGCTGCGTCGCTCGGCTTGGGGAACCTCCCCGTGAGCGCTGAGTTGAGCGGTTCCTCCCCCCCCCCCTCCACGCTGAGATGGACTCGTCCTCGCTTCACCTCCTCGGCGCTTTTCGGGCGTTCCCGCCACCTTCCGTACACCTTCGGTAATCTCCGTCGCGTTTCGCTGAAGCGGGGGGGGGGGGGGGGGGGGGGAGGCGGCGCTCGGGTTTTTCCGTCATCGCTCGGTTTGTTTTTTTTTCCGGCCTCACGTTCGGGTTTTTCCGTCATCGTTCGGGTTTTTCCGCCCCCCCCCCCCCTCAAGTTCGGGTTTTTCCGTCATCGCTCGGGTTTTTCCGGCCCCCCCCCCCCAAGTTCGGGTTTTTCCGTCATCGCTCGGGTTTTTCCGCGCCTCCGTGCAGGGCGCTGCCTCGGCGCGGCTGCGTGCCGGCGGGCGCCATTTTGTGTGCCTGCCCGTGGAGCGCGGGGCGGGCGGGCGGATAAGCCGGGCCGGGCCGTGGCAAGCCGACCCCCCATCCCCCCCTCCCTGTACAGTGACTGTGGCCCACCCCCTCACCCCCACCCCCCCCGCCTTGTTCGCCCCCCTCGCCCCCCCTTTGCCCATGGCCGTGGAGAGCCCGAGTGTCCCCCCTGCCGCCGCCGCTTCCCCCCCCAGCCCGCACTCCACCCCCCCTTCTCCGTCCTGCCACCACCACGACAGCGGCAGCTGCAGCCTCCCCCGGCCGCCGCCGCCGCTCCAACACCACCACGGCCCGGACGAAAGGTCCAGTAACCGCCTCTCCCGAGAGCCTCTCTGTCTGTCTCTGTCTGTCTGTCCGGCTCGCCGGACCAGGTTTGGGGGGGCGGGTGGGTGGGGGACGCGGGGCGACCGGTTGAGGGGGGAGGAGGAGGAGGAGGAGGAGGAGGAGGGTGGGCTGAGGGGAGGGGAGGGGGGGGGGTGGTGGTGTTGGGTTGGGGGCCCAAGGCCTGAGGTGAGCGGGGGAGCCAAGGCGCAGGCCGCGGGGGGGGGGGGGGGGGGGGGTGTAGGCCCGGCTTTGGGGAGGGGGGGAAGCTGTGCGCGGGGGGGGGGGGCTGCGAGGAGGAGGAGGAGGAAGCGGAGCCAGAGGCAGGGACAGCGGGGGATTTTGGGGGGGGGGGGGGTGTCCTGGGTAGAGTAGGAGGCCGAGGGAGGAGGAGGAGGGGGCCGCGGCCTGGGTAGGGCCGGGCCCTGAGGGCAGCGCAGGGCCTGGGGTACCGCGGGGGGGGGGGGAGGTGTTGTTGGGGGGGGGGGGGGGGATTATGAGAGAAGCGAGGCCAAGGAGAGGGGTGGGGGGGCTCCTAGCTGCTTTTTTTTTTTTTGGAAGTGGTGGTGATGGGGGGCGGGGTGGGGGTGGTGGGGGGGGGGTCCTTAATGAGGTCTTTAATGACGTTATTTCTCCTGGGCAGCGCTGGCCTCATTAACGTCCCCTTTTGTCTTCTTAAAAATACCCCTTGGCTCAAAGAGGGGAGCGCAGGCGGGGGGGGGGCAGGAAGGTACGGAGGGTTGGGGGTACGGCGGGGGGGCATGTTGGGGTGTTATAGCCCCCCCACCCCCCCCCGATAAGGAAAGGCTCACCTCTAGTGCTCCTAGGTATCAAAAAGTTTAAAAAATATATATATATATATCCCTCAGGAACTCCCTCTTTCCTCTGAGATGTACGTAAAGCACCTTCTTCTCCCCTCCCCGACATAACTTTAGCCATTTCTTTTATTAGCTTTTTTTTGTTTGTTTGTTTGTTTAGTTGAAAGCACATAGCCAGAAAGTATCATCATAATAAAACAGCGTCAGCATGTATGTCTGGAGAGGGGAAAAAAAAAAAAAAAGATTGAAAAAAAAGACAAAACAACCCCAAAAGAGGGAGGTTTGCTCCCTCCCCGCTCCCCTGGAGGGCAGGTGTGCGGTGCAGAGAGCTGCTTTTAGGCAGCCTTTGTCTCCGAGGAGGTTTGTTTTCCGTGTGATGCAGGGTTGGGGTGGTAAGTAAGCTCTTTTATTGAATAATTCAATTTTCCTGCCTTCCCGCCACCCAATAAGCCCCGAGACCGTCCGTTTTCGTGTCGCTCCCGTGTGTGTACAAACCAAGCAGAACCCTCCCCGCTTTGTAATGACCTGTAGAGTGACGTGAACGTTTAAAAAGACAAAAAAAAAAAAGAAAAAAAAAAAAAAGTCACAAAAGCACACCATTTACCCCCAAAGCTTGTCTGTTGTGACGTTCCCAGGTGAAGTAAAACTCACACCGCTCTGCCCACCCCCACCCCCCCCAGCCCCTCGGTGCCGTCTAGGCGTAGGATGTGGATCCATTGCTTTGGCAAACTCCATCCTCATTCCATTACGTTGCCTCTCAAACCCGCCCCGGCGCGGGTTTGCCCGTAAAAACAAAGAAAAAAAAAAAAAAAACGGTCAAAAAAGTTTTGTCAAACCGCTCCAAAGTGTGTCGACGACAAAAGGTGGCAAAAATAAGCACCGTTCCCCGAATATCATCACACATTTCCCTCCCCCCATCCCCATGTACGGCCTCCCGTTGGATAATTCGAGTGGAAAGCACCCGATTTGTGACCGAAGCTCGGTGGTGTCCTCGGTTTTGCCTTGTCCCTTTCTTTTCCTTTGTCGATCAGGTGCGTTACCGGTGGTTTTCCTCACGCTGCCCCCCACGGTTCAAGCCCGAAGTACGAACACCACGCACAGTGTTGGGTATTTCTCCCCTCCTCCTCCCCCTCCACTTGATTTTAATTTCTTTGGGTTAGTTAAAAACCAAAACCACACACTTTTGCCCCTGTTTTCATCCAGCTGACATTGTCCTCGGGGATCAAAAAAGCAAAACCCCGAACCCCAGTGTTTCCTCTAAGCACACCGTTGGGTGAAATGGTGGGGGTTTGCTTCCCGCTTTGTCTTTATTCCCTAAAAAAAAAAAAGGGCAGAAAAAGGGGTGAACGTGGGCTGACCCCGTGAAATGACGCCAGCGCTCGGTACAGCTTTGTGGCAGAGATTGAACCACCCTCCCCCCGGGGGGGGGGGGGGGGTTCCCACCAAACAACACCCAGCGATGGCTTTGACGCCTGGACCCTCGTGGTCCCCGCGCCTTCCGTGGCGTAACTTTGCCACAAAATCACCAAACCGGCGTTTTCCCTGGTTTTTTCCATCCCCCTTCAGCCAAAGATCCGCCATCAGAGCTTGAAAAAAGCCGCTGGTGGGGCCAAAACGGTTTGGTTTCAGAGATTGGGACCTCGTAGCATCGATTTCCCGCCCCGCAGTGTATTAATTTAGTAACTTTATTCTGTTAATTTTACTAATTGTACGTCCATGGTGAGCTTTGTGCTTCCCCTCGTGGCCCTGGAGAAATCCAAATGGGTTTGGATTGTCCTCTGCCACCGGCAGAAGCGATTTTTTAGCCGTATCAAGAGGAGTTGGAAAGGACAGGTGTGGGAGAAAAGAAAGAAAATCAGGTGCCAGCGAACTTTTAGGGTCAATTTTTGTCCCTTTAGGTTTAATTTTTGTCCCTTTAGGTTCAATTTTTCTCCCTTTAGGTTCAATTTTCTCCCTTTAGGTTCAATTTTTGTCCCTTTAGGTTCAATTTTTCTCCCTTTAGGTTCAATTTTCTCCCTTTAGGTTCAATTTTTGTCCCTTTAGGTTTAATTTTTTCTCCCTTTAGGTTCAGTTTTCTCCCTTTAGGTTTAATTTTTCTCCCTTTGGGTTTAATTTTTATCCCCTTAGGTTTCATTTTTGTCCCTTTGGGTTTAATTTTCTCCATTTAGGTTTAGGTTTTTTCCCTTTGGGTTTAATTTTTGTCCCTTTAGGTTTAATTTTTGTCCCTTTAGGTTTGCTTTTCTCCGTTTAGGTTTCATTTTTGTCCCTTTTGGTTTAATTTTCTCCTTTGGGGTTTAATTTTTGTCCCTTTAGGTTTAATTTTCTCCCTTTGCATTTAATTTTTTGTCCCTTTACGTTCCATTTTCTCCATTTAGGTTTAGTTTTTGTCCATTTGGGTTTAATTTTCTCCCTTTAGGTTTAATTTTTGTCCCTTTAGGTTTAATTGTCTCCCTTTCGGTTTAATTTTCTTCTTTTAGATTTAACTTTTCTCCATTTTGGTTTGATTTTTTGTCCCTTTACGTTTGATTTTTTGTCCCTTTAGGTTTCATTTTCTCCCTTTAGGTTTAATTTTTTGTCCCTTTGGGTTTCATTTTCTCCCTTTGGGTTTCATTTTTGTCCCTTTAGGTTTCATTTTCTCCATTTAGGTTTAGTTTTTGTCCCTTTGGGTTTAATTTTCTCCCTTTAGATTTGATTTTTTTTGTCGCTTTGGGTTTAATTTTTGTCCCTTTTGGTTTAATTTTTTTCTTTTAGGTTTAATTTTTATCCCTTTAGGTTTAATTTTTGTCCATTTAGGTGTCATTTTGTCCCTTTTGGTTTAATTTTTTTCTTTTACGTTTAATTTTTATCCCATTAGGTTTCATTTTTGTCCATTTGGGTGTAATTTTCTCCCTTTGGGTTTGATTTTTTGTCCTTTTAGGTTTAATTTTCCCCCTTTAGGTGTAATTTCTGTCCCTTTAGGTTTATTTTCTGTCCCTTTAGGTGTAATTTCTGTCCCCTTAGGTTTAATTTTCCCCCTTTAGGTGTAATTTCTGTCCCTTTAGGTTTATTTTCTGTCCCTTTAGGTTTCCTTTTCCCCCTTCTGGGTTTCACTTTCCCCCTTTGGAGGGCGATCTCTCCGAAGGGCGCGAGTTTCCCGGGCCCGCACCGCCCCGTTTCCCGCTGTTGACTCGTCCGTAAAGCCCGTAGGATGGATTTTTGTTCCGTATAGTCCGATATTCGCGGGAGGACTCCAGCCTCCTCCTTCGGGGCTTTTCCTGGTCCCTCGCTCCCCCTGCCCCATTTTTAACCCCCCTCAACCCCCTCCTCGCGCTGACCGTTGGCTAGAAATCCCGTTTTTTCCTCCTGCAAACGCTCAGGCGGGTGTTTCAGCCCCGAAAATCGCAGCGACTCCTCATAGCAAAGCACCCACCAAGAATTTGGGCTTTTTGCAGGGACTTTTGTTTGTTTTTTTTTTTTTTTCCCTAAGGGCGGAATTGTTCGGCTCAGGCTCCTTGGGCCCAGCGAGGCTTTGTTATCCCAGGTTAAAGCAAATCCCGGACCCCGTCTTTTTGGGTTTTTTTTCCCAGGGCTTGGGCCGTGTCCCGTGGCTGTGCAGCTGAGGCGAATTCCCTCGGAAATCTTGAGTTGGGACCAAATAACGCTGGAAAGTTTCCCTTTGTACCAACCTCGCTTCAAAACGTGGCGTTTCGGGGTGTCAGGAGGCCCGATCCGCCCCGCTGACAGCTAGGCCTGGGCTGCAGGCCCCTCCCCCCCGAGCCTCAGCGCGACCTATACCACAAAAAAATACCAAAAACCCCAACCCCAACCCCCAGCTGTAGAGAAAATACCAGATTTTGGTTCAAATTTTCAGCCCTTCCGTTCCACCGAGGCAGCGCGGCCCCCGCGCGCGGCGCCGCTTTTATTTCTCGATCGATGCGTTGTTTTCCCTCCCCCGCCCCCGCCCGGTTTCCAAAATTCCAGGAGTTGAGGGTTATTCTGGAATATTCGGTGGTTTGGTGAAAAGTCTGGCTGCAGGATTTTTCTGCGGGGCGGGGGGTGGTGCCGGGGTAGGAGCCGTTTCCCCCGAGCGAGTCGGCGATTGAGACCCTTTGGGTGGACGTGGAGGCCACGCCGCAAAGCCCGGCCTCGCGTTTTGGCTAGAAAACCGTAAGAATGGGCAAAACCTGCCTTCGAAAAAACTAAATCCCGCTCCCCAGCGGCGCCCTGGGGTCTGCTTTGAAATCCTGCTCTGAAAGAGGCGGTGGGGAGTCGCTCTCCGCCGGGTCGATCCGTTCTCACCCCAAAACCCCTCTCCCCCTCGAGTTTAGCCGGGTCGATCCGTTCTCACCCCAAAACCCCGCTCCCCCTCGAGCTTAGCCGGGCGATTGACGGTTCGTTTTCGGTTTTGACTGGGTTTTACCGCGCTTAATTTGCTGTCCGATGGTTAAAAATCAATTTTTAAGCTCTCCCGGTCGCTCGGATCGAGGCGGTTTAGCCGGCGGAGACGCACGTGCGTGCGCAGCTTCGCTCCCCGTCGAGCCTTTTTCCTTCAAATCGCGTAAAATCAGAAGCTTCTCCGCAAGCTGGTGACTTCCAGAGCGTTTGCGCTTGATTTTCAAGGGAAAAAAAACCCAAAAAAACCCAACCCCCCCTCGTTTTCCCCCCTCCCCGCCGTCCTTGGCATTCCTCGACGTTAAACCGAGCTCTACCTTTAGCCCCAACCCCCCTCTCCACCCCCTCCCCGCTGTCGGCGTCCGGCAAAACCGGATCACGCACCGGGCGGGCGATTTCACGGTCAGCTGCACCCCTTGTGCAGAAGGCCGCTGCTTCAAGGAAGGGGTTTGGGGGGGGGGGGGGTCCCAGCGGGGGGTATTAAAGCAGGATTTGGGGGGTTTAGAGGGGTTAGAACTTGCGATTTTTGGGTTTTAGAGTTAGAACTTGGGATTTTTGGGTTTTAGAGGGGTTAGAACTTGTGATTTTGGGTTTTTAGAGGGGTTAGAACTTGCGATTCTTGGTTCTTAGAGGGGTTAGAACTTGCAATTTTTGGTTTTTAGAGTTAGAACTTGCGATTTTTGGGTTTTTGAGGGGTTAGAACTTGCGATTTTTGGGTTTTAGAGTTAGAACTTGGGATTTTTGGGTTTTAGAGGGGTTAGAACTTGCGATTTTTGATTCTTAGAGGGGTTAGAACTTGGGATTTTTGGTTCTTATAGGGGTTAGAACTTGCGATTTTGGGTTTTTAGAGTTAGAACTTGCGATTTTTGGGTTTTTAGAGGGGTTAGAACTTGCGATTTTTGGGTTTTAGAGTTAGAACTTGCGGTTTTTGGGTTTTTGAGGGGTTAGAACTTGCGATTTTTGGGTTTTAGAGGGGTTAAAACTTGCAATTTTTGGTTTTTAGAGTTAGAACTTGCGATTTTTGTTTTTTTGAGGGGTTATAACGTGATTTTTATTTTTTAGAGGGGTTAGAACTTGCAATTTTTGATTCTTAGAGGGGTTAGAACTTGCAATTTTTGGTTGTTAGAGTTAGAACTTGCAATTTTTGGTTTTTTGAGGGGTTAGAACTTGGGATTTTTGGTTTTTAGAGGGCTTAGAACTTGCGATTTTTGGTTCTTAGAGGGGTTAGAACTTGCGATTTTTGGTTTTTAGAGTTAGAACTTGCGATTTTTGGGGTTTAGAGGGGTCAGAACTTGCGATTTTTGGGTTTTAGAGGGGTTAGAACTTGCGATTTTTGGTTTTTAGAGTTAGAACTTGCGATTTTTGGTTCTTAGAGGGGTTAGAACTTGCAGTTTTTGATTCTTAGAGGGGTTAGAACTTGCGATTTTTGGTTTTTAGAGTTAGAACTTGCGATTTTTGATTCTTAGAGGGGTTAGAACTTGCAGTTTTTGATTCTTAGAGGGGTTAGAACTTGGGATTTCTGGTTTTTAGAGTTAGAACTTGCGATTTTTGGTTTTTTTGAGGGGTTAGACCTTGCGAATTTTGGTTCTTAGAGGGGTTAGAACTTGGGATTTTTGTTTCTTAGAGGGGTTAGAACTTGCGATTTTGGGGTTTTAGAGTTAGAACTTGCGATTTTTGGTTCTTAGAGGGGTTAGAACTTGGGATTTTGGTTCTTAGAGGGGTTAGAACTTGCGATTTTTGGGTTTTAGAGTTAGAACTTGCGATTTTTGATTCTTAGAGGGGTTAAACTTGGGATTTTTGTTTCTTAGAGGGGTTAGAACTTGGGAATTTTGGTTCTTAGAGGGGTTAGAACTTGGGATTTTTGTTTCTTAGAGGGGTTAGAACTTGGGAATTTTGGTTCTTAGAGGGGTTAGAACTTGCGATTTTTGGTTTTTAGAGGGGTTAGAACTTGGGATTTTTGTTTCTTAGAGGGGTTAGAACTTGCGATTTTGGTTTTTAGAGGGTTAGAACTTGGGATTTTTGGTTCTTAGAGGGGTCAGAACTTGGGATTTTGGTTCTTAGAGGGGTCAGAACTTGCGATTTTTGGTTCTTAGAGGGGTCAGAACTTGGGATTTTGGTTCTTAGAGGGGTCAGAACTTGCGATTTTTGGTTCTTAGAGGGGTTAGAACTTGGGATTTTGGTTCTTAGAGGGGTCAGAACTCGCTGCAGGGTCCGCGCCGCCCCCGCCGATGCCTGTAGAGCCGGTGAGAGCGCACGAAACTCTTTCTTCCCTTAACAACAGCCCCAAAAACCCACCGAGGGAGCAAAGCGGCTTATTCCCGACGGGGTTTCTTTCAGGTGGAGGAGGGATATCTTCAGCAGGGTGACGGGGGGGGTTTATCGGCTCTAAATCCGCCGCCCAGGCCGTCGTCGCTCACGTCGTTCCGCTCCTTCCCAACCCCTCGGCCGCCCAAAGCGCCGTGGTTTATTTCCAGACCACACCGCGCCGCTCTTCGGCGGCCAAAACCAGCGAAAAAACCCTGAATTCCCTCCCAAAACGGGTCGTTCCTACCTTTTTTGTGTCCGTGTGTGTGTGTGTGTGTGTGTGTGTCCCCAGCGTGGCAGGATAACGATTGGAAAGGGCTTTATTTTCTCTTTCCAGGCGTCGTCACCGCCGTGTTACGTCATTGCCGTGGCGCTGAGGTCACAGACGCCGCGGCCAGGTCCACCTGCGAGGATGCGTGCTGCGCCGGGGACCGTCCCCTCTAGCTCGGGCGGGCAGGAGCGATAGGAAAGCCCGAGCCGAGTGTGGATTTGGGGAAGAATTATCCCCCCCCCACACCCCCACACCCCCCCACCCCGGTCAGTGTTTTCTGCGATACCAATAGTTGCTTAACAGACATGGCTTCGTCACCGCGCGCCGCCGCAGCGACTCTCGATGGTGAGCCGTCCCCCGAAAATGCGCAATGTTGCTTGAATTGCTGTATTTTTGGTTTTATTTTGGGGTTTCCCTTCCCCATCCAGCCTTTCCAAGCGTCGGGTTGCTTTCAGACGTCCTTACTGCCCGCTGCTGTGCTGCAAACGGTTCGTGTCTCGCACCTTTGGGGGTTTCTGCCCCAAACTGACTCCTCTGCCCCAAATCCGGCCGATTTGAGTGTTTAAAAACAGCCAGAGACCTTCTTGCTCCTTTGAACGCGTAGCTCAGCGTCACGTCTAAGCCAAATTTCTCAGATTTTGCTTCGTTAGGAGACGGGAGCGTGGCTTCAATAATTAATCTTCCCCCCCCCCAAACGGCTCAGCGATCGTTTGGAGGCTTCGCCCTCGCCCCGCCGCGCCGGTACTTGTCACCAAACCTTCGCGGCGGCCGCAGAATCGGTCACGTTTTGTTCTCGGGAGCCTTTGTCATCCTCGTTCCGGGGAATTTAATCCCGCGATTGTCGCGCCGGGACGCGGCGCCGGGGGGGGTCGTAGCTTCCTCTAAACCAGAGCAGAGCAACTCAAGGCAGGGTAAAACCCGCTAAAAGTGGCTCCAGAATGGTATTTCTGGTCGGAAATCCGTTTATGGATCAACCCGTCCCTCTAGGGGAAAGGAGGGAAGCTTTGACGGGACTTTTCTTGGAGTATTTCAAGGAATTTGATGAGTTTGAGTCTCGTCCTTGCTGTTCCCCGGCTTTGCGCGGAGCGGGGGGGTTCTCCTGGGACAGAGAACCCGCGACGGCAACCGTTTCCACTGATATTCACCTTAAAAACTCGTGTATCCGCCTAGGAATGACGCGTCGGGTTGAAAACCTTCGTGAGTCGTAATTCAGCCAGCTTGATTTTGGAGCCGCTCCGTCATTCCGATGGTGCCTGGCTCCGAGAGGAGCTTTGCCTCCGAGGCGGCTGGCACCGAGTTTTTCCTCTCCACGCCGCCAAAACATCCCCAGGATCCTGGGGTTTTGGGTGGGTTTGGGGATAGAATTCCATTTTTCTGGGGTTTTGGGTTTTTTTCCCCAGAGATGACGCAGCACGGCTTCGTCCGAACGCCGTTTGTAAGCTCCCGGACCTCCCGAGCGTTGGCAGCTCCTTCTCCACCCGGGAGCTGATCGTCCTCGTGCCGTGTTACGCGTTTAATCCGTTCCGAAAAAATTCCTTGTGACCTTTCTCCGAGGGGTTTTTAGTTGAATTTCGTCGGGCGAGGCTTGGGGAAGTTCCGGGTTTGCTTTATCGCCTCTGCTCCCCGCTCCGTGGGCGAGTGGCCGCAGGAGAAAGCGGAATTAACCGGGCACCCACCTCTCGATTTGGGTGACCAACGTGATATTTCCTTATTCTCGCCTTCTGGAGGAGCGAGTGTTTTCGTTAAGGCCCCGATTTCCCTCCTCGGCGCGGCCCGAACCTTGTCCTAAAACCCCGATTCCCTTCCGTGGGGTGAATTTCACGCCGTGGGGTCCCTCGGCAAGAATTTCACGCCGGGAGTCGAGCGCCGTGACGTCGTGGCTTCGCTCGGTTCTTCGTGAGGGGCTTCTGGGCCGTGTGGAGCTCCAGGCTGGGTGGATTTCGGTGGCAGATTTAACCAGGATCGGTATTTGCGGGCAAATCTTTAAACCTCGGGGTAGGGAGGACGTTTTGAGCGCTTTGGGGCTGGTGGAGAGGAATCAGCAGGTTTGATTTGATATTTCTTTGAATAAAGGGGAATTAAACCGCGCCCGTGCGCTTTACAGGGAGGATGGAGAGCTGGAGGAAGGGGAGCTGGAGGACGACGGAGGGGAGGAGGCGCAGGATCCCTCGGAATCTCAAGGGAGGAGTCGGAAGGAGAAAGGGGAGAAGCACCACAGCGACTCGGACGACGAGAAAGCCCATCGCCGGCTGAAGCGCAAGCGTCGGAAAGAGAGGGAGAAGGAGAAGAGGAGATCCAAGAAGAAAAGGAAATCCAAGCACAAGGTGAGCCCCGGCGCTTCCCGGGATCTCCAGCCCCTCTGGTGGCTCTGGGGAATCCCAGAGGGGTCAGGGGAGGCTTTTTCCCCGGGATGGGAGCGCTCGAAGGGTTTCCTCCTCGGAAAACAGCGGGGCACCCGGAGAGGAGGACGCTCCTCCATCCGGGGAGTGCGGAGCGGGGAGAAAAATGGGTTTATTTAGGGAATTGGGGAGAGTTTGTCGCTCCAAGGGGACGGCAGGCTGGAAAGGAAGGGAGGTTTGTCGCCGGTCCCGGGGATTTCTGGAGCGCGGGAGGTGCGGCCTTCGTTAGGGAACCCACTAACGAGCCCCGCCGGGGGCCGCTGGAGTTTTTCTTCAGCAAAATGGGGAGTTTCCTTCCCAAAAAAAAAAAGAGAAAAAAGCCAAAGGGAGGTTTTGTTGGCCGGGGATGGCACCTCACCGGGCGGTTGCCTTCCCTTGCAGCGCCACGCGTCTTCCAGCGATGAAATCTCCGATTACAGCGAGGAATCCGACTTCAGTCCCGGTGAAAAGGGGCACCGAAAATACCGGGAGTACAGCCCTCCCTACTCCTCCGTGAGTACCCGCCGGCTCGGGCGCCGGGCCTGCTTATTTTGGGGGTGGTTTGGCGAAGGAGTCTGACAAATGGAAGTCGTGGCAAGAGGTTCGGGGCGGTTCCCGTCCGTCGGCGCTAACTCCTCTGCCTCTCCCCAAGTCCCACCAGCAGTATCCGTCCTCTCACGGCGCTCCCATGCCGAAGAAGAGCTACTCCAAAATGGAGAGCAAGAATTACGGCATGTACGAGGACTACGAGAACGAGGAGTACGGTCAGTACGAGGGGGAAGAGGATGAAGATCTGGGGAAGGAGGATTACGATGACTTTGCGAAGGAGCTGAACCAGTACCGGCGAGCGAAGGAAGGCTCTCACCGGGGGCGAGGTACCCCTAAAACGTTCCTTTCCCCCCCCCTTTTCTCTTCATTGGCCTTCTTAAAAATCCATCCTTTGAGGAGATTCAAACCTCGTTGACTTAGAAACGAGTTTTTAAGGTGCTGCTAAGCCCTTCCCGAAAGACGAGGGTTTGTTTTTTCCTTCCTTGGGCTGTTTTGACGCGGCACAAAAAGTTGACCCCGATCCCTTTGCTTCCGCAGGCCGGGGCCGAGGCCGAGGGTACCGAGGGCGAGGAGGCCGAGGGGGAATGAGAGGAGGCCGAGGCATGGGCCGAGGGAACCGAGGGCGAGGCAGAGGAGACCACCCCGAGGACGACGAGGAAATGTACGACGAGGAGATGGAAGTAAGTGCCGGGGGGGGGGGGGGGGGGGGAACCCCGGGGAGGGCGGTGAGGAGAAGAGTCCGTCTCACCGCCGGGGTGGGAAGGGGAAGGGGGGGGGGGGGGTGTGTGGGTGTCCCCCCCCCTCACCAAAGACACCGCCGGCTCTGGTTTGGCAGTACTGCGACAACGAGGAGCCCCTGGGCGACGACGAGTACGACGACTACTCCAAGGAGCTGAACCAGTACCGGCGGAGCAAGGAGAACCGCGGCCGGGGGTGAGCGGGGTGGCGAGCGGGGAGGGTCCCGCCTTTCCCTTCTCTCTCTCGCCCGTCCGTCCGATGGAAGGAGAGACACCGAAAACCGCTTTTTTTCAGGCCTAAATCGAGGGCGCGGTCGTGGCCCCAGAGGACGAGGCAATAAAGGAATGGGCAGAGGGCGAGGGCGAGGTGGAAACCGAAGCGGGATGGGGAAAGGCGGCGGGATGAACGACGACGACGATTACTACGACGAGGACATGGGGGTGAGCGGAGCTTTGGTTTCTCCCCTTTGGCCCCCGGCCCCCTCCCTAAATCCAGGCAAGCTTCGGAGAAAAGCGGGAAAAACCCACCCAGGTCTTCCCCAAAAGCTGCCCCGTCTCTGCAGGAGGGGGATGGTTTGGGGTCTGCTCCTCCCACGGGTTCCTCGGGAGCCCGCTGGGCTCCGCGCTCTCGCCTTTCCCTCCCGTTTTCACCCCAAATCTCTGCCCCGGGAGAAGTTTTAACGCTTCTCCTGTGATCCGTCGCTTCCCGTTTCCAATTCTTTGTCGCCTCACGTCACCCTGCGTCCGACAGGATGGAGGAGGGGGCGGAAATTACCGCCGCAACGACCACGACAAACCCCACCAGCAGTCGGATAAGAAGGGGAAAGTGATCTGCAAATACTTCGTGGAAGGCAGATGCACCTGGGTAAGGGGATAAAGTAGAGGGAATGAAGTAAAGGGAATGAAGTAAAGGGAATGGACTAAAGGGGATGGACTGAAGGGAATGGACTAAAGGGAATGGACTAATGGGAATGAAAGGAATGGACTAAAGGGAATGGACTAAAGGGAATAAACTAGAGGGAATGGACTAAAGGGAATGAAGGGAATGGACTAAAGGGAATAAACTAAAGGGAATGGACTAAAGGGAATGGACTAAAGGGAATGGACTAAAGGGAGTGGACTAAAGGGAATGAACTAAAGGGAATGGACTAAAGGGAATGGACTAAAGGGAATGGACTAAAGGGAGTGGACTAAAGGGAATAAACTGAAGGGAATGGACTAAAGGGAATGGACTAAAGGGAATGGACTAAAGGGAATGGACTAAAGGGAATGAACTAAAGGGAATGAACTAAAGGGAATGGACTAAAGGGAATAAACTAAAGGGAATGGACTAAAGGGGATGGACTAAAGGGAATGAAGGGAATGGACTAAAGGGAATGGACTAAAGGGAGTGGACTAAAGGGAATGAACTGAAGGGAATGGACTAAAGGGAATGGACTAAAGGGAATAAACTAGAGGGAATGAACTAAAGGGAATGGACTAAAGGGAATGAAGTAAAGGGAATGGACTAAAGGGAATGGACTAAAGGGAATGGACTAAAGGGGATGAACTAAAGGGAATGGACTAAAGGGAATGAAGTAAAGGGAATAAACTAAAGGGAATAAACTGAAGGGAATATTTCACTTTAAACATGCGCGGAGCCCGTCGGGTCTGGGGTTTTAACCGATTTTGGGGAGAAAAGAACGCCTTTGCGTGTCCCTTCCGCCCAGGGCGACCACTGCAACTTCAGTCACGACATCGAGCTGCCGAAGAAACGGGAACTCTGCAAGTTCTACATCACGGGCTACTGCGCCAGGGCTGAAAACTGCCCGTACATGCACGATATCCTTTGGTTTCGGCGACACCGCCGCGTCGAGCCGGCCTTAAATCGGCCTCGTAGATGCGTGGGGTGGGGGGGAAAAAACGCCGTTCGTGGGCGACGGGTCCTCTGCGGCCGGGGGCCCGCAGAGGGTTGACCTTTCCTCTGTGAAAAAAAATGAGGGGTGTTGGGGTTTTTTTTTTGCGGGAAAACCCAGCGGAAAGGAAAAGGGGGCGTTTGGGGGTGCGGTTAGGGTTCGTTGGAGCGGCGTGCCCGCCGAGAGACGCGTTGGGAAGCGGGGCAGGGGGGGAAAGCGACCCCCCCCCCCCCCCCCGTTGGGGTTTATTCTCCTTAATAAGCGCCACGGGATTTCCCGTGCAAGCTCTTCCACACCACGGGCAACTGCATCAACGGGGATGACTGCATGTTTTCCCACGATCCGCTCACGGAGGAGACGCGGGAGCTTCTGGACAAGGTAGGGGGGGAGGTTGGTGAGGGGGGGGGGGGGGGGGGAGGTTGGTGAGGGGGTGGGGGGGTCGCCCTCCCGTCTCCCCCATCCTGCCGGAGGGGAGGGTTTCGGCGGCGTGCCGGCTCGCCCCATCCTTCCCGTCTGGCCGCAGATGCTGGCGGACGATGCCGAAGCGGGCGCGGAGGATGAGAAAGAAGTGGAAGAGCTGAAGAAACAGGGCATCAACCCTCTCCCCAAACCGCCCCCCGGCGTCGGCTTGCTCCCCACGCCTCCCCGCCCTCCCGGCCCGCCGGCTCCGACGTCTCCCAACGGCAGACCCATGCCCGGGGGTCCTCCTCCCCCTCCGCCGCCGCCGTTGCCGCCGCCGGGGCCTCAGATGCCGCCGCCGATGCACGAGCCGCTGTCGCCGCAGCAGCAGGACATGTACAAGAAGATCCCGTCGCTCTTTGAGATCGTCGTGCGACCCACCGGGCAGCTGGCGGAGAAACTGGGCGTCAGGTGGGTCGCCGGGGAGATTTTTGGAGCGCGGAAGAGAGCTTTCTCCTCGTTTTGGGGTTCGGTAGCGGGGGGATTTCTCTCCGTTTTGGGGTTCGGTAGCGAGGAGATTTCTCCCCGTTTTGGGGTTCGGCAGCGAGGGGATTTCTCCCCGTTTTGGGGTTTGGTAGCGAGGGGATTTCTCCCCGTTTTGGGGTTATTTAGTGAGAGGATTTCTCCCTGTTTTGGGTTTCGGTAGCGGGGGGATTTCTCCCCATTTTGGGGTTCAGTAGCAAGGAAATTTCTCTCCATTTTGGGGTTCGGCAGTGAGGGGATTTCTCCCCATTTTGGGGTTCAGTAGCGAGGAAATTTCTCTCTGTTTTGGGGTTCGGCAGCGAGGGGATTTCTCCCCATTTTGGGGTTCAGTAGCGAGGAGATTTCTCTCCATTTTGGGGCTCGGTAGCGAGGAGATTTCTCCCTGTTTTGGGGTTCGATAGTGGGGAGATTTCTCCCCGTTTTGGGGTTATTCAGCGAGAGGATTTCTCCCCGTTTTGGGGTTCGGTAGCAAGGGGATGTCTCCCCGTTTCAGGTTTTGGTAGCGAGGTGATTTCTCCCCATTTTGGGGTTCGGTAGCGAGGAGATTCCTCCCTATTTTGGGGTTCAGTAGCGAGGAGATTTCTCTCTGTTTTGGGGTTCGGTAGCGAGGAGATTCCTCCCTATTTTGGGGTTCGGTAGCAAGGGGATTTCTCCTTGTTTCGGGGTTCGGTAGCGAGGAGATTCCTCCCCTTTTTGGGATTTGGTAGTGAGGGGATTTCTCCCCGTTTTGGGGTTCGATAGTGGGGAGATTTTTCCCCATTTGGGGGTTTGGCAGCGAGGGGATTCTCCCCATTTTGGGGTTCAGTAGTGAGGAGATTTCTCCCCGTTTTGGGGTTCGGCAGCGAGGGGATTTCTCCCCGTTTTGGGGTTCGGTAGCAAGGGGATGTCTCCCCATTTCAGGTTTTGGTAGCGAGGAGATTTCTCCCCGTTTGGGGTTTTGGTAGCGAGGAGATTTCTCCCCATTTTGGGGTTCAGTAGCGAGGAGATTTCTCCCCATTTTGGGGTTCAGTAGCAAGGAGATTTCTCCCTGTTTTGGGGTTCAGTAGCGAGGAGATTCCTCCCCATTTTGGGGTTCAGTAGCAAGGGAATTTCTCTCCATTTTGGGGCTCGGTAGCGAGGAGATTTCTCCCTGTTTTGGGGTTCGATAGTGGGGAGATTTTTCCCCATTTGGGGGTTTGGCAGCGAGGGGATTCTCCCGGTTTTGGGGTTCAGTAGTGAGGAGATTTCTCCCCGTTTTGGGGTTTGGCAGCGAGGGGATTCTCCCCGTTTTGGGGTTCGGTAACGAGGGGATTTCTCTCCGTTTCGGGGCCAGGCGTGAGCGCCGCTGCTCGCCCAGCCCTGCCCCCCTCCCTCCATCCCCCCCCCCCCCCTAAAGCCCCTTCTCTTCTTTCAGGCACCCAGGGCCCCCTCCCCCGCGCTTCCCCGGGCCTGGAGGACCCCCAGGCCCAATGCCCGGCCCCATGCACCCCGACATGCATCCCGACATGCATCCCGACATGCATCCCGACATGCACCCGGACATGCACCCCGACATGCACCCCGACATGCACCCGGACATGCACCCGGACATGCCGATGGGTCCGGGAATGAATCCCGGCCCTCCGATGGGTCCCGGCCCCGCCATGATGCCCTACGGGCCGGATGATTCCCCGCATTCCGGCATGATGCCGCCCGTCCCGCCGGGACAAGGCTTCTACGATAACTTCTACCAGCAGCAAGAGGAGATGGAGGTGGATCACGGCATGATGGGAGACCCAGGTAACCGCCGCCGCCGCCGCCGCGGCTCGGCGCTTTGCCGGGCGCGCCGGCCTGGCGAAAAGGGCGGGGGAAAAAAAGAAAAAAAAAAAAAACCCCAAAACGTTGGATTTTGCAGCTTTTAAGATTTTCTGGAATGGTTTGGGTTTTTTTTTTTCCCTCGGCAGAAGACTACGGGGCTTACGAGGATATGGAAGTGCCTCCGGGAGAGCACATGTTCCCCGATCCCTCCTTGGATCCCGAGGCTTTGTGCGAAGGAGGGCCCCCCGGCATGCCGAAACCGCCGGGCGGCATCGCCGACTTCATGCCGTCGGCGCAACGGGCGCTGTACCTGAGGATCCAGCAGAAGCAGCAGGAGGAAGAGGAGAGAGCTCGGAGATTAGCCGAGAGCAGCAAGCAGGACCGCGAAAACGAGGAAGGCGAGTGGCAAAAGATGTTTTCCGCGCCGAAAAATTTGAATTTTCCGCCGTTTCTATACCCCACCCCACCCCCCCCCCGCCAGGCGTGATCTGGGAAAACCGGGGGCTGTCAGGGAAACAGGGGGGGGGCGGGGAGGGGATGAGGGGTGCGGGATGGCTCGAGGAGAATCCCCGGGGATGTATTTTGGGTGTAGTTGGGGGGGGTTAGGGGTGATTGGGGGGGGTTTGTTGGGTGGAGGGGGGGGTTTTGGGGTGAGGGGGGGGGATTTTAGGGTACGTCTGGGGGGTTTCAAGGCTGCAGGTGGGGGGTTTCAGGGGGGCAGGCGGGGGGTTAGGGGGAATTGGGGGGGTTGTTGGGTGGAGGTGGGGGGTTTGGGATGCGTCTGGGGGGGTTTCAGGGGTGCATCTGGGGGTTTGGGGGTGAATGGGGAGGATTTGGGGTGCATCTGGGGGGTTTCAAGGCTGCAGGTGGGGGGTTTAGGGGTGATTGGGGGGGGGTGTTGGGTGGAGGTGGGGAGTTTGGGGTGTGTCTGGGGGGTTTCAGGGGTGCATCTGGGGGTTTGGGGGTGAATGGGGAGGATTTGGGGTGCATCTGGGGGGTTTCAAGGCTGCAGGTGGGGGGTTTCAGGGGGGCAGGCGGGGGGTTTAGGGGTGATTGGGGGGGTTGTTGGGTGGAGGTGGGGGGTTTGGGGTGCATCTGGGGGGTTTCAGGGGTGCATCTGGGGGTTTGGGGGTGAATGGGGAGGATTTGGGGTGCATCTGGGGGTTTCAAGGCTGCAGGTGGGGGGTTTCAGGGGGGCAGGCGGGGGGTTTAGGGGTGATTGGGGGGGTTGTTGGGTGGAGGTGGGGGGTTTGGGATGCGTCTGGGGGGGTTTCAGGGGTGCATCTGGGGGTTTGGGGGTGAATGGGGAGGATTTGGGGTGCATCTGGGGGGTTTCAGGGGGGCAGGCAGGGGGTTAAGGGGTGATTGGGGGGGGTGTTGGGTGGAGGTGGGGCTTTGGGGTGCGTCTGGGGGGTTTCAGGGGTGCATCTGGGGGTTTGGGGGTGAATGGGGAGGATTTGGGGTGCATCTGGGGGGTTTCAAGGCTGCAGGTGGGGGGTTTAGGGGTGATTGGGGGGGGTTGTTGGGTGGAGGTGGGGGGTTTGGGATGCGTCTGGGGGGGTTTCAGGGGTGCATCTGGGGGTTTGGGGGTGAATGGGGAGGATTTGGGGTGCATCTGGGGGGTTTCAGGGGTTGCAGACAGGGGGGTTAGGGGGAATTGGGGGGGTTGTTGCGTGGAGGTGGGGGGTTTGGGGGGGAGTGTGTGGGGTTTGGAGGGGGAACGTGGGGGGATTTGGGTGCATCTGGGGGGGTTGGGGCTGGAGATGGGGGGTTTCAGGGGGTGGAAGTGGGGGGGTTAGAGGGGAAATGGGGGGTTTGGGGGTGTGTGGTGGATTGGGGGGTGAATGTGGGGGATTTGGGGGGGAATATGTGGGGGGGTTTGGGTGTGTCTGGGGGGTTTCAGGGGTGCATCTGGGGGTTTGGGGGTGAATGGGGAGGATTTGGGGTGCATCTGGGGGGTTTCAAGGCTGCAGGTGGGGGGTTTCAGGGGGGCAGGCAGGAGGTTTAGGGGTGATTGGGGGGGTTGTTGGGTGGAGGTGGGGGGTTTGGGGTGCGTTGGGGGGGGTTTCAGGGGTGCATCTGGGGGTTTGGGGGTGGATGGGGAGGATTTGGGGTGCATCTGGGGGGTTTCAGGGGGGCAGGCGGGGGGTTAGGGGGAATTGGGGGGGTTGTTGGGTGGAGGTGGGGGGTTTGGGGTGCATCTGGGTGGTTTCAGGGGTGCATCTGGGGGTTTGGGGGTGAATGGGGAGGATTTGGGGTGCATCTGGGGGGTTTCAGGGGTGCATCTGGGGGTTTGGGGGTGAATGGGGAGGATTTGGGGTGCATCTGGGGGGTTTCAGGGGGGCAGGCAGGGGGTTAAGGGGTGATTGGGGGGGTTGTTGGGTGGAGGTGGGGGGTTTGGGGTGCGTCTGGGGGGGTTTCAGGGGTGCATCTGGGGGTTTGGGGGTGAATGGGGAGGATTTGGGGTGCATCTGGGGGGTTTCAGGGGGGCAGGCAGGGGGTTAAGGGGTGATTGGGGGGGTTGTTGGGTGGAGGTGGGGGGTTTGGGGTGCGTTGGGGGGGTTTCAGGGGTGCATCTGGGGGTTTGGGGGTGAATGGGGAGGATTTGGGGTGCATCTGGGGGGTTTCAGGGGGGCAGGTGGGGGGTTTAGGGGTGATTGGGGGGGTTGTTGGGTGGAGGTGGGGGGTTTGGGGTGCGTCTGGGGGGGTTTCAGGGGGCAGGCAGGGGGTTTGGGGGTGAATGGGGAGGATTTGGGGTGCATCTGGGGGGTTTCAAGGCTGCAGGTGGGGGGTTTCAGGGGGGCAGGCGGGGGGTTTAGGGGTGATTGGGGGGGTTGTTGGGTGGAGGGGGGGGTTGGGGGGGAGTGTGAGGGGTTTGGAGGGGGAACGTGGGGGGGTTTTGGGTGCATCTGGGAGTTTGAGGGTGGAGGTGGGGTGTTTAGGGGGGAATGGGGGGGTTTCAGGGTGCAGGTGGGGGTTTTGGGGGAAATGGGGATGTTTTGGATGCATCTGGGGGGTTTCAGGGGGTGCAGGCAGGGGGGTTAGGGGGAATTGGGGGGGTTTTGGGGTGCGTCGGGGGGGGTTGGGGTGCATATGTGGGGTTTAGGGGTGAATGTGGGGGGTTTTGGGGGGGAATGTGAAGGGTTTTGGGGTGAACGTGGAGGATTTGGGTGCAGGCGGGGGTTTTGGGTGGAATGCGAGGGGTTTCCGGGGTGCGTGTGTGGGGTTTGGGGGTGCAGGTGGGGGGGGTTTTGGGGGGAATGTGAGGGGTTTTGGGGTGAATCCAGGGGGAGTCGGGGTGTCTGGGGTTTCCGGGGTGCACGTGGGGGGTTTGGGGGTGCTTTAATTGCCATTTATCAGCTGCTTTCTCCCCCTCCCCCCCCCAGGCGACACCGGGAACTGGTACTCCAGCGACGAAGACGAGGGCGGGAGCAGCGTCACCTCCATTTTGAAAACCCTCCGGCAGCAGAGCTCCGGCAGACCCCACGCCCCTCCCCCGCACCCCGACATGGGCCCCCCCTCCGGCGTGAGCGACCCCCGCCTCCAAAAACCCCAAGGGGGAGGGAGCGGCCGTCCCGCCGATCCCCGCTTACGGGATCCCCGGCTCTCCCGAAACGCCGATCTCACCGTCCTGGCTCTACCGGGCGATTCGGGACCCACCGACCCGCGGCTGGCGCGACACGTTCCCGCCTCCGCCCCCAAAGCGGAAGCTCCTCACGCTCAGAAACCCCTTTTGCTCCCCGAGGAAGAGGAAGGGGAGAGGGCTCTGCGGGATAAACCCCTCACCATCCCCTTAGACGCTCTCCCGGGTCATTCCCTGCGGGATCCCCGCTCCCAGCTCCAGCAGTTCAGCCATATCAAAAAAGACGTCGTCCTCCACAAGCCCAACTTCGCCCGCCTCGTCCTCTGGAGCCCCGAGGACCTGATGCCGCTCCCCATCCCCAAACAAGAGTTTATTCCCGTCCCGGCTGCTCTCCAGTCCATGCCGACCCTCGATCCGCGCCTCAACCGCCCTCAAACGGCTCTGGCCGACCCCAGGCAAAGGGCGGGAAACGCGGCGGGAGACGCCGCCGCCGCCGCCGCCTCAGGCGCGAGTCTCCCCGATTTCGAGCTCCTCTCGAGGATCTTAAAGACTGTCAACGCCGCCGGCGGCCCCGCGTCCAGCCCGAGCGACAAACCCAGCGACCCTCGGATGCGCAAACCCCCCGCCGATCCCCGGTTGCAAAAAGCGGCCGAAACGGGGGTTTCTCGAGCCGCGAAAAGCGCCGAGGCGGGAAGCGGCGAGGCGGCGGCCGCCGCGCCGGCCATCGCTCCCTACGACCCGCGGTTGCTGACGGCGGGCGGGCTGAGCAAGGGCGGCGGGCAGAGCAGCGTGCTGAGCGCCATCAGCTTGTACGACCCCAGGACTCCGAGCGCGGGCGGCAAAGCGGCCGAGTCGCCGAGCGACGGGAATCCTTCCTCGAAACCCACGGAATCGGGCAAAACCGCCGGTAAAACCAAGGAACCTCTTTTCGTCCGGCGTTCGGCCTTGGATCAACCCGAAGCGGAGAAGGCGAGCGGCGAATCGGCGACGGACAGGTACAACAGCTACAACCGGCCGCGTCCCAAAGCCGCCGCCGGCGCCGAAACCGCCCCGCAACCCGGCGTCCACAACCTCCCGGTACCCCCCGTTTACGGTATGGTGAAACAAAGCGCCAAATCGGGAGCGGGAAGCCCGTTTGCCGGGAACAGCCCGGCGCGGGACGGCGAGCAGCAGGACGCCGCGTCCCTTAAAGACGTCTTTAAGGGCTTCGATCCCACGGCGTCGCCTTTCTGCCAGTAGGATCGGGGTGAGGGGGGAAAAACCCGCCGCCAAAAAAAAAAAAACCGCCGGGATTTGCAGCGCGCGACGTCGGTGATTTGATTTATTTGGGGGAGGGGGGGGGGGGTGGGGGTTTGGGGGTTGTTTTTTTTTTTCTTTTTTCGTTGTTCTTTTCTAATTTAGCGCTCACTTTAGCCATATAACGCGTCTCTCGGCCCGCGACGAGAGCTTTCCCCCGGGAGGACTCAAAAATCTCCCTCTTGCGGTTTCATTTTTAACGCTTTTTTTTTTGCCCCAAAACCGATGGAGATCACCCCGGGGGGGGGGGGGGGGGCGGGGGCGGGGGGGGGGGGGAAATAATCCTTCAAACTGAGTTTCTCCGCTCGGGGAGGGATCAAAAAAAAAACCCCAATTGTGACGGGGAATTTGTCGCGCCGGCGGGTCGATTTTTATACACGGGAGTTCCTAAAAAAAAAAAGCTTTGTAGGACATTTTTTTTCTAAAATTTTGGGAAAAAACGTGGGAAAAACCACCCCCCCCCCCCCAAAAAAAAAAAAGCAGGGATGGCGGGGAGGGGACGTTGCCGCTTTCTTGCGATTTTTTGTAGCGGAAGGAAATCTTTTTACGCCGTTTCTCGGCGATTTTCAGGAGCCTCGAATCCTCGCAAATATTTCCAGCCCCCAAAATTCCAGAAAGAAAAAAAAGAAAAAAAAAGCTGTATTGTTGATATTAAATTATTAATTGCAGATTATTTCGCTCGTATGTATTATGATATCTGGAAAAGGGGCTTTTTTCCCTCACAAAAATATAGAGAAGAGGCTTTTTTCCTCAAAAAAAAAAAAAAACGGAAAAGGGTCTTTTTTTCCTCAAGAAAAAATGGAAAAGGGCTTTTTTTTTCTCAAAAAAAAACAGAACAGGGTCTTTTTTTCTCAAAACACAGAAAAGAGGCTTTTTTTCCTCAAGAAAAAACAGAAAAGGGTCTTCTTTTCCTCAAAAAACGTGGAAAAGGGGCTTTTTCCTCAAAAAAAAACAGAAAAGGGTCTTTTTTTTCCTCAAAAAACATGGAAAAGGGTCTTTTTTCCCTCAAGAAAACCAGAACAGGGTCTTTTTTTCTCAAAACAAACAGAAAAGATGCTTTTTTTCCTCAAGAAAAAATGGAAAAGGGTCTTCTTTTCCTCAAAAAACATGGAAAAGGGTCTTTTTTCCCTCAAGAAAACCAGAACAGGGTCTTTTTTTCTCAAAACAAACAGAAAAGAGGCTTTTTTTCCTCAAGAAAAAACGGAAAAGGGTCTTCTTTTCCTCAAAAAACATGGAAAAGGGGCTTTTTTCCCCTCAAAAAAAACCAGAACAGGGTCTTTTTTTTCTCAAAACAAACAGAAAAGAGGGGTTTTTTCTCAAGAAAAAACGGAAAAGAGGGGTTTTTTCTCGAGAAAAAACGGAAAAGAGTCTTCTTTTCCTCAAAAAACATGGAAAAGGGGCTCTTTTCCCCTCAAAAAAAACAGAAAAGGGTCTTCTTTTCCTCAAAAACCATGGAAAAGGGTCTTTTTTCCCTCCAAAAAAAAACAGAACAGGGTCTTTTTTTCTCAAAACAAACAGAAAAGAGTTTTTTTTTTCCTCAAGAAAAAACGGAAAAGGTTCTTCTTTTCCTCAAAAAAAAAAAACGGAAAAGGACTTTTTTCCTCAAAAAACCCAGAAAAGGGTTTTTTTTTCCTCAAAAAAAAAGAGCTCGGAAGCTCTCGACGCCTTTTTTTTTTGCCATCGTGGAGAATCGTCCTTCCCGGCGCGGGACAGGGAGCGAAAACCCCGCGTGGAAAACCCACCGCCGCGTTTTTTGGGGGAAAAAACCCCACATCTTTGAGGTAACAGCCAGCGCACGGACCTCCCCCGCTGCGAAAATAGTTGTTTTTTTCAGCGCTAAACCGCCCGTTTTTTGGTCGCTCCGTCGGATCTACGATGGGTTTTCCGCAACTCTTTTTCCCCTCGGCGTTTCGAGCGGCCGGGGGTTGCTTCGAGCGGGGGAAAAAAAATGAACTTTTTGTAAAATGATTTATTATTATTTTATTTTATAGGGGTTTAAACAAAAAAAACACAAAAAAACCACCAAAAAAAACCAACAAAAAACCAGCTATCGGGGCCGGTCGGGGGGATTTTTTTGTTTTCCACCTGCCGGAGGAAGAGCGATTGTAATAAATGTGTAAATAATTGTTTCAGAGTCGAGGTGGTTGATGGAAATACCGGGATTTGGCCCCAAAATGGGGGGCTGGGGGGTTTTGCCCGTTTCTTCCTGGTTTTGGAGGGGGCGTCGGGCGGATCCCGTGGACACCCGTGGACGAGGCGACGGTTGAGCCGCGGGGTTTTGGGGGGGAATGGGGGGTTTTGGGGGGAATGGGGGGGTTGGGGGGAATGGGGGGGTTGGCGGGAAGGTTGGGGGGGGTTTTGGGGGAAATATGGGGGGTTTTGGGGTGAACATGGGGGCTTTGGGAGCAGGTGGGGGGTTTGGGGGGGCAATGTGAGGGGTTTGGGGGTGAATGGGGGGGTTTGGGGGGGAATGGGGGGTTTGGGGGGAATGGGGGGGGTTGGCGGGAAGGTTGGGGGGGGTGGGGGGAAATATGGGGGTTTTGGGGTGAACATGGGGGGCTTTGGGGAGCAGGTGGGGGGTTTTGGGGGGCAATGTGAGGGGTTTGGGGGGAATGTGGGGGGGTTGGGGGGGAATGGGGGGGTTTTGGGGGGAATGGGGGGGTTGGGGGGTGAATGTGGGGGGGTGGTAGGGAATATGGGGGTTTTGGGGTGCAGGTAGGGGGTTTTGGGGGGCAATGTGAGGGGTTTGGGGGTGAATGTTGGGGGTTTTGGGGGGAATGGGGGGGTTGGCGGGAAGGTTGGGGGGGGGTTGGGGGGAAATATGGGGGTGTTTGGGGTGAACGTGAGGGCTTTGGGGAGCAGGTGGGGGTTTTGGGGGGCAATGTGAGGGGTTTGGGGGGGAATGTGGGGGGGTTGGGGGGGAATGGGGGGTTTTGGGGGAATGGGGGGGTTGGGGGGAAGGTTGGGGGGGTTGGGGGAAATATGGGGGTTTTGGGGTGAACGTGGGGGCTTTGGGGAGCAGGTGGGGGTTTTGGGGGGCAATGTGAGGGGTTTGGGGGTGAATGGGGGGGTTGGTAGGGAATATGGGGGTTTTGGGGTGCAGGTAGGGGGTTTTGGGGGCAATGTGAGGGGTTTGGGGGGAATGTGGGGGGGTTGGGGGGGAATGGGGGGTTTTGGGGGGAATGGGGGGGTTGGCGGGAAGGTTGGGGGGGTGGGGGGAAATATGGGGGGGTTTGGGGTGAACGTGGGGGCTTTGGGGAGCAGGTGGGGGGTTTGGGGGGGCAATGTGAGGGGTTTGGGGTGGTGAACGTGGGGGTTTGGGGGGGAATGGGGGGTTTTGGGGGGAATGGGGGGGTTGGCGGGAAGGTTGGGGGGGTTGGGGGGAAATATGGGGGGTTTTGGGGTGAACGTGGGGGCTTTGGGGAGCAGGTGGGGGGTTTTGGGGGGCAATGTGAGGGGTTTGGGGGTGAATGGGGGAGGTTGACAGGGAATATGGGGGTTTTGGGGTGCAGGTAGGGGTTTGGGGGGGCAATGTGAGGGGTTTTGGGGGGAATGTGGGGGGTTTGGGGGGGAATGGGGGGTTTTGGGGGGAATGGGGGGGTTGGCGGGAAGGTTGGGGGGGTTGGGGGGAAATATGGGGGTTTTGGGGTGAACGTGGGGGCTTTGGGGAGCAGGTGGGGGGTTTTGGGGGGCAATGTGAGGGGTTTTGGGGGGAATGTGGGGGGTTTGGGGGGGAATGGGGGGTTTTGGGGGGAATGGGGGGGGTTGGCGGAAGGTTGGGGGGGTTGGGGGAAATATGGGGGGTTTTTGGGGTGAACGTGGGGGCTTTGGGGAGCAGGTGGGGGGTTTTGGGGGGCAATGTGAGGGGTTTTGGGGGGAATGTGGGGGTTTGGGGGGAATGGGGGTTTTGGGGGGAATGGGGGGGTTGGCGGGAAGGTTGGGGGGGTTGGGGGGAAATATGGGGGTTTTGGGGTGAACGTGGGGGTTTGGGAGCAGGTGGGGGGGTTTGGGGGGGCAATGTGAGGGGTTTGGGGGGAATGTGGGGGGTTTGGGGGGGAATGGGGGGGTTGGGGGGAATGGGGGGGGTTGGCGGGAAGGTTGGGGGGGGTTGGGGGGAAATATGGGGGTTTTGGGGTGAACGTGGGGGCTTTGGGGAGCAGGTGGGGGTTTTGGGGGGCAATGTGAGGGGTTGGGGGTGAATGGGGGGGGTTGGGGGGGAATGGGGGGTTTTGGGGGGAATGGGGGGGTTGGGGGGAAGGTTGGGGGGGGTTGGGGGGAAATATGGGGGGTTTTGGGGTGAACGTGGGGGCTTTGGGGAGCAGGTGGGGGTTTCGGGGGGCAATGTGAGGGGTTTGGGGGTGAATGTGGGTGGGGTTGGTAGGGAATATGGGGGTTTTGGGGTGCAGGTAGGGGGTTTGGGGGGGCAATGTGAGGGGTTTTGGGGGGCAATGTGAGGGGTTTTGGGAGAATGGGGGGTTTGGGGGGGAATGGGGGGGTTGGCGGGAAGGTTGGGGGGGTTTGGGGGAAATATGGGGGGGTTTGGGGTGAACGTGGGGGCTTTGGGGAGCAGGTGGGGGGTTTCGGGGGGCAATGTGAGGGGTTTGGGGGTGAATGGGGGGGTTGGTAGGGAATATGGGGGTTTTGGGGTGCAGGTAGGGGGTTTTGGGGGGCAATGTGAGGGGTTTGGGGGAATGTGGGGGGTTTGGGGGGGAATGGGGGGTTTTGGGGGGATGGGGGGATTGGCGGGAAGGTTGGGGGGGGTTTGGGGGGAAATATGGGGGGTTTTGGGGTGAACGTGGGGGCTTTGGGGAGCAGGTGGGGGTTTTGGGGGGCAGTGTGAGGGGTTTGGGGGTGAATGTGGGGGGTTTGGGGGGGAATGGGGGGTTTTGGGGGGTGGGGGGGTTGGGGGTGAATGTGGGGGGGGTGGTAGGGAATATGGGGGTTTTGGGGTGCAGGTAGGGGGTTTTGGGGGGCAATGTGAGGGGTTTTGGGGGGGCAATGTGAGGGGTTTTGGGGGGGAATGTGGGGGGTTTGGGGAGAATGGGGGATTTGGGGGAGAATTTGGGGGGAAATGTGGGGGGGTTTGGGTGCAGGTGGGGGGTTTGGGGTGAATGTGAGGGGTTTTGGGGTGAATGTGAGGGGGTTTGGGGGTGAATGTGAGGGGGGTTTGGGGGGAACGTGGGGGGGGTTGGGGGAATGGGGGGTGGGGGGGAATGTGAGGGGGTTTTGGGGGAGAACGTGGGGGGGTTGGGGGGGAATGGGGCAATTTGGGGGGAATGGGGGGGTTGGGGGGAATGTGAGGGGTTTTGGGGGGAATATGAAGGGTTTTGGGGTGAATGGGGGGTTGGGGTGAATGGGGGGGGGTTGGGGTGTAGGTGAGGGGGTTTTGTGGGGAATGTGGGGGGTTTAAGGGGAAGGGGGGTTTTGGGGGGTGAACATGGGGGGTTTGGGGAAAATGTAGGGAGTTTGGGGGGTGAATTTGAGGGGGTTTGGGGTGTTGGGGACTTTTGGGGTGCATCTGGGGGGTGTTGGGGGTGTATGTGAGGGGTTTAGGGGGAACATGGGGGGTTTAGGGGTGCAGGTGGGGGGGTTGAGGTGTCTGGGGAGTTTTGGGGTGCAAGTGAGGTTTTAGGGGTGCAGAAGTGGGGTTTTGGGAATGTGGGAGTTTTGGGGGGAATGGGGGGGGTGGGTGCAGGTGGGGACTTTAGGGGTGAATGTGAGGGGTTTAGGGTGTCTGGGGGGGTTTGGGGTGCAGGTGGGGGGTGGGGGGTGGAGGCAGGGCTTTTGGGGTGTCTGTGGTGCTCGGGGGTGCAGGTGGGGGGGGTTGTGTCCCCTGCCCCCCCCCCCCCCCCCCCCCCCCCCCCACCCCAGGCCTGCGCAGCCCCAGTAATCTTCGGGGTACAGCTTGGCCCCCCCCCCCCCCATCACCCCAACCCCCCCTCCCAGTCTTCCCAGTTCCCCCTCCCCCCTCTGGGAACGCCGCGGGGGGGGGGGGGGGGGGGGGGGGCACTTCCTGTCCAGATGTTCCAACATCTGGATTCTTCCATAAACAGCTGCGGGGGGGGAGGGGGGGGGGGGGGGATGTCGCCTTGTCACCCCCCCCCCCCCCCGTGTCCCCTCCCCCCAACTGGGCTCATGCCTAAATATGGAGATGGGGGGGGGGGGGGGGGGGGGCTGGGTTTGGGGGGAAACTTGTTTTTTTGGGGGGTCCCCTACATTTTGGGGGGTCCCTATATTTTTGGGGGGGAATCCCTGTACTTTTGGGGGGGGGTCCCCTGTAATTTTTGGGGGTCCCCTGAAATTTTTGGGGGGGGTGTCCCTGTACTTTTGGGGCGGAATCCCTGTATTTTGAGGGGTCTCTGTAATTTTGGGGGGTCCCCTGACATTTTTGGGGGGGTCCCTATGTTTTAGAGCAAGTCCTTATTTTTGGGGGAGGGTTTCTACATTTTTTGGGGGTGTTCCCTGTATTTTTGGGGGGGTCCCTGTATTTTTTGGGGGGGTCCCTGTATTTTTGGGGGGGGCTGTCCCTGTATTTTTGGGAGTCCCTGTATTTTTTGGGGTATCCCCTTTATTTTTGGAGGGGATCCCTGTACTTTTGGGGGGGTCCTGTATTTTGGGGGGGGGAATCCCTTTACTTTTGGGGGGGGTCCCTGTAATTTTGGGGGGGTCCCCTGACATTTTTTGGGGGGGTCCCTCTACTTTTGGGGGGTCCTTGTATTTTTTTGGGGGAATCCCTATATTTTGGGGGGTCTCTGTAATTTTGGGGGGTCCTCTGACATTTTTGGGGGGGGTCCCTATATTTTAGAGGGGTCCTTATTTTTGGGGGAGGGTTTCTACATTTTTTGGGGGGTGTTCCCTGTATTTTTTGGGGGGGTCCTGTATTTTTTGGGGGGGGGGTGTCCCTGTATTTTTGGGAGTCCCTGTATTTTTTGGGGTATCCTCTTTATTTTTGGAGGGGATCCCTGTACTTTCGGGGGGTGGTCCCTGTATTTTTTGGGGGGAATCCCTTTACTTTTGGGGGGGGGTCCCTGTAATTTTGGGGGGGTCCCTGTATTTTTGGGGGGGGTCCCTGTATTTTTGGGGGGGTGTGTCCCTGTATTTTTGGGGAGTCCCTGTATTTTTTGGGGTATCCCCTTTATTTTTGGAGGGGATCCCTGTACTTTTGGGGGCGTCCCTGTGTTTTTGGGGGGAATCCCCTTTACTTTTTGGGGGGGTCCCTGTACTTTTGGGGGGGGCCTTGTATTTTTGGGGGGGAATCCCTATATTTTGGGGGGTCTCTGTAATTTTGGAGGGTCCTCTGACATTTTTGGGGGGGTCCCTATATTTTAGAGGGGTCCTTATTTTTGGGGAAGGGTTTCTACATTTTTTGGGGGTGTTCCCTGTATTTTTGGGGGGGGTCCTGTATTTTTGGGGGGGCTCCCTGTATA